>NC_051176.1:330406926-330435234 GCF_013339695.2 Rhipicephalus sanguineus | reverse complement strand
GCAAAACACACCGCGGCAGTACGTGATGCCGAAACTACCACCAAGACGCGACCACGTGAGCGAAGCAGGGGCGCGGGCGAAGCGCAGTTCGGCGAAAACGGAACCTTTGAACCACGCGCGCCGTTCCCCATGGCAACGCCAAAGAGTTCTTTTTTCCATGAATCAAACAGAAACGAACAAAGAAAGAAGTGTTAATCAAGGGCTCGTTTTCTGTGTTATACACAATATTAATGAGAACTAACAGACATAATGCCAAGGAAAGTGTAGGGGATGTTTTAGTAATAAATGTAAGGTAATTGTGAGAAAGAAAAGTGACGAAAAGATAGCTTGCCCGGGCAGGGACCGAACCTGCGACCTTCGAATAACGCGTCCGATGCTCTACCAACTGAGCTACCGCGGCGGCCATCCCCCGTCCACTTTACAATGTATATGTGTGCATTTAAAGTGGGAGCGTCAGTCAGCGCGCCAGTAGCCATGACGCCAGTAGTCATGGCTACTGGCAGCGCTGACTGACGCTCCCCGTTTAAATGCACACATATACATTATAAAGTGGAGGGGGGATGGCCGCCGCGGTAGCTCAGTTGGTAGAGCATCGGACGCGATTCGAAGGTCGCAGGTTCGGTCCCTGCCCGCGGCAAGCTATCTTTTCGCCACTTTTCTTTCTTCACAATTACCTTACATTTATACTAAAAACATCCCCTACACTTTCCTTGGCATTATTGTCTGTTAGTTCTCATAAGAAACGAACAAACGGCATTTTATATTCTTGATGCACGGAAGGTTCTTTTTTATTGCAGCTAGTTTGATTACGATGATAATTGTAGTCGAACCCTCTCACGTCATCGGGATCATTTCCAAGATGTGCGCTCGTGGCGCTCATCGTGTGATACGTTAGCTTAATTTCTCGGTGAGTAGGCACTGCTGTTGATAATATTGCCGTTTTAGACATTGTCATAATAGAGCTTTCACTCTAACATAAATGTTATTTGTTTAGTGTCCCTTTAACACCCGGGGTCCTCAACGAGCACCTAAACCTAGGTAAGTACATGCGTGTCCTTGCATTTTGCCCCTATCGAAATGTGGCCACCACGGCTGGAAATCGAACCGTGTCCTTAACCCTAAGAGGGCAAAGAGTACACGTACATCATCCGCAACAGCCACAAGACTGTCAAGACGCCATGTACTCATGCTGTATATTTAAAATGCACGCCTTTTCCGATCATTCTCTTGCTTGACATGTGCTGCCATGCTGGGGAATATGTGGAATTTTTCTTTGCGCCGATGTCTCTCCATATTTTTTTTATGCTTTATACAGCGGTGTGCTGACGAGTTTCGTTTCGTTCTTCGGCCGTTCCCACTTGTTGCAACCCCAAAACTGATGGCTTTCCAATTTAGAATCTCTCAAAGCGTGACCATTTGTTTACTCTCGTTTATTGTTCCCTGAGGCCGATTACGCCTGTTTCTACAGGCGCTGACTGACACAAACGATGCGCTGTGGTTGCGTTACACGTTTCAGGGATTCACAAAACCGTGTCAGTCTCCTGGCGTAGGTTTTGGACTTGTTTCACTAGTGATGCAGAACTATCGATGGTGCTACGATGCTATCATAGCTGAGTCACATCGAACTATCGATGGTAAAAAATATCGATAGCGCTATCGATAGTAAAGTGGATGGTACTATCGACAGTATAAAAACAACAGCACGAACTGATTGCAACATGAAACTTGGTTCCCCACACGTGGTACATAGTGGAGCCGGAGGAGCAGGCTGAAGGGCAAGAAAGTTGACATGATTGTTCTATCACCAGAGTGCTTTGCTGACAGACGATCATAAAGTCAAACTGTTCAGCTCTAGCGGAAAGGAAGCAGTTGTGTGGGGAACTGTGCGGCTTCAAATTTATATTGCATTTATGATTTCAAAATGAAAAAAAAAATAATAATAATATCAATAACTAAGTTGTAATTGTAAGGTGTAATTGGTTGCTTTGGAATGTGAATTTATTGTTGGACATATTCCGCCATTTTCACTGCCAAAATAATTACTTCTCTTGCCAAAAAATTGGTCATAAATAAGCGAAGCTGATAGTAGGCTATCGCAAATATTTGGCAATATGGCCGGCCAGAAACCCACCATTATCACACCCTCGATAGTTTAGTCACGTGGTTGTAATGGTAAAGATGCTGCAGCAAGAATGCGTAATAGGCCCCTTATTTGAGTGAACTTGTACCCAGAAAATGAAAATTCAAAATACAAGCGATACATGCTGCGTACTGATAGCATTGAGAACAGTCGACAGCCGCGAGCAATCTGCCAAGCGTTAAAGCGCGTCAGCTTTTATACAAGTGCTATCGAAGCTTCCAGCATTATGGGTAGTGGTCGCATAAGCTGTCGAATAAAATGGACTACTCGCATCCGGCGCATAATCTTAATAGAAGATCTAAACAATTGTGAAGCTTCTCAAACATTGTGGCGCGGTCTGGGTCAAACGTTGCTAACAGTCTTTTGCGTTAAACCCAAATACATCAACCGATGCGCTATTCTTAGTTCGTCGATAGTAGTACAATCGATAGTTCGTTTACACTATCGATCGTTTCAAAGAAACTATTGATGCTATCAATAGTCAATTCACCGATAGTTCTGCATCACTAGTTTTCGCTTTTGGACACGCTCACAACTACACAGTCCTCCTCAGTGCACTCACCCGTGCAGTTTGCTTTCGCTATGGAAGTGCACACACGTTTCCCTGCCGTAAGTGAGGTATGAGAATCTGAGTAAATGTCAGCCTGTCATACGAGTTAAGACTCAGATATTGATATGGAGCGTCACTCAAAGAGCAGACGTGCGTGGTGAGACGATGCTGAGGGATCAAAAGTGGATTTTCTCCAATGTTTCCACTTAACGCACTTCGTGCCTTATTTTGTACGTCTGAACTACAGAGACGTTTATTTCAATGCATATCTTTTACAGTCAATAGGTTTTTTTTTAGCATTTATCACTCACGAATAAACCATGAGTATGTAAAACCCAAATGATTTTTTTTGTCACTTACGGTCTCCCAAAAAAATTTTAGACAATCTATTCTTATATAGATTAATCTGAAGAATTTAATTTAGCCAAAAAAATACACATTTTTTTGGACGCATTCCGTGAAAAAAAGACCCTCAAAGGTTAAGCTTTGCCGTGCGACACCTTACCTACTAAGCTACCAAGGCAAGCAGATGATCACCAAAAGTAGCCGCATACAGCCTTGTGGACTGGTTTAAGAAAGCATTAATAAACAGTTTAAAAGAATTTTTTACACTATATAGCGTCTCAGCTGGTCACACATACGAATTCTCAGTCAGTTGCTTTCATCGCAGTCAGCAATTTCTACCTGGTTGCTGGGAGGTGTGCAATATCACAGGGCATTCATGGCCACCACCACTGTTTACACTTACACTGAGAGCGGGAGCAGACACTCACCTGTTGACAGAAGATAAACTGGGCTGATTCAGCTCCTGGTAGACTTCATTGGTGACAGACACTTGGGCGTGTGCAAATGACTGGAACACCTCTTTGTCTGTCTCACTGATCTCTGGCTCCAATGTCATCAAAGAGGAGTGCGAATGCACCACATCCAACTGAGCCACCTGCACAATGTTAGTAACAGAAAGACAATAAATACATCAAGTTTTGTTCCTTCTGTCCAATGCTCACCATGTTACAATACAGCAGTGAAAATAAGTTGTGCAGAGTGGTGCTACTATCCATACCTGCTCTAGCCTCTTGAGGCAGGAGACTTCTTTTGAACTAGAATATGTGATGTCTAGACCAGGTGATAGGGCATAGTAGAAGTTGACTGAGTTTTCCCTACTGCCTGGATAAGGTTTGTCAGGTGCTCTACAAACAAAGAAATAAAAAATGCACTGGAGTAGAAGTCATAAGGAAAGAAAAAAAGAGCAAAATAACTGGTAACACTAACTCAACTATCAGATGACTATAGCCAGAGAGACCATTAATAGCAATGCATAAGCAAAAAACAAAAAACAAAAAGAGAAAGACTACAGACAGAAATAAGAGTGGGGGAAAAAAAGCAGATAAGAAGAAAATTACAAAATTTACAAAATCCGTGATAAAGCAGCAGTTTTCTGTAGCAAAAATCTAAATGCAATTCGCTGGTGCGCCACCAATGGCGGCTCTGCGAACGGCACTCGGTGACGCAAAGGCGGGGATTCGCTTTTGTAGTCTGCTAGGCTGTGGCTAGAACAGCAGGATTTTCATTATAGTTCGCTCACGTCGCACGGCGTACCTCGACTACTAGCTGTATTTTATTGTAATGATAGTTCTTTAGATGGCTGCTAGCATTACAGGAGGTTAAGAAACGTTAACATTTAACGTATCTTCTATATACACAGAGTCAATGGTCAGGATCATGCCACCAATTTGTAGCATCACTCACTGGGCTGGATTGCATTGAAATAGCTTACGTGAAAGCGCGAACCTCCCGCCAAGCGAGTTAAAGAGAGTTTACGCTGCTTTGGAAGCGAAGTGTGATCAATTTTACGGCTTATTCGCAAAAGTTAGCGTTATGTAAACAGATTTGAACGAAGTTCACACTCCACTCCAATTGTAGTCGTGTACAAAAAATGTTGCTGACAAAATAAAATTGACAACTTAATCAACCAGCGTGTTATTGTGGACAACTAGCATAGATTGGGCGAGTTGGATGCACATTAAACTGTTACACATACTATCAACTCCGAATGAAACGCCAGCAGTGGAGCGCGTGGTACAGTTCGCTCCCTTATGATTAGAGGAGATACGCGTATTGGTAAACAGCAGGAAAAATATGCGAATATGTCCATGAAGAGGAGAAAGAGCTCTTCCCACCATTCTTTTGGCCCCTTGGCTGGATAGTGCTATTCTTTACCGCACTGTAACAAGAGTGAATATTTTAAAGTGAAAGCTTTGGATTCTGATCAAAGCGAAAATTCACCGTCAGCGTCCCTAGTCGGCAGCGTCAACACGAGTGATGCAAAAAAATCATCACACGATGACTCACCTTATGACGTCCTCCTGACATCACAGACCGCCAATATTTGTGACGTCATAATGTCAAGTCACATGATGACATAATCACATGACATCGTCGGTTGCATTGCCTCCGTGACGTGGGTCGATCACTGAGCTCATTTATCTACGTTAGTATGATTACACTAATCTGTTCAGCATACTTTCAAACGACCAGAAACGAGTTGGCAAACGATTTATTAACATATGGGTTAAAATATGCTGAAAAAAACTCCGCACAACCTACGAAATATTTCATATCACTGTCGTGCATCCCCTTTTGACACGTGCTCGCAAACCTTTTATTTCTTTTTTAAACATCAAGTACTTACAACATGTTTACACAGCAGCTGCTGAAAATTTTTTTAAGCAAAGGTTTTTTGCCTGTAAAACACCGTTTAATTTATTGAATGACATCACACCGCTTGTCATGCGCTTAAAACTTCGAACACAGGAATTGAATTGAAGTAGCAGCTTGGCAACCGAACATGCGCAGCACGTCGTGTATAACGTATATTGCGCTTTAATGCCAGCACGGTAGCCGATCCCGAACGCTAAAATCAGTGATCGGAAAATGTGTCGGAAAGTCATGTTAGTGCGCCACAGCCACAGGACAATCGCGAAAAGAATCGTTGCCTACATGCAGATTACACATTGATGGCTAGCAACGAACGCCAGGAGCGATCGACACTGAAACGTGCTCCTGCGGCAACTCTGCTCGATTTCGCCGGGCATCTTGCGTGAACAGTTCAGTACAAATTGCTTTATGAACTTGTCCCACTAATGTTTTCAATAGACAGTTTATAGTTACGGTTTTAACGGAATAGCGGGCTTACCGAATAGCGGGATCGAAGTGCGCATGCGCAGTACCGTAAACGACCGTAGCGTTTACCGTACGCACGCTATTTTTCAGATTTAGCGTTAGCTTGTTTGCGTGGTTAACGGCTAGTGTACGTAAACATGGCGGCGGATTTTCGATGCCCGCTTCGAACTGAATTTAGCGTTGATGTGGACGGATCCACTTCTTTCGTAGCAAACGACTGTGCTAAATGGCTTCGCTTGCCTTCAGGTAGCTTCGACGACACGGTATTACGAATAACTTAGCGTAGTTTTTGAGATCGCTTCCCATTTCGAACATCCCTAGGCCTATCTAGAAGATCGGTGTAAACAAGTCTGCAGCATGAAAATTTTCGCTTTTGGTGCTTAGTTCATATTTATTTACTTTTATTTTCACCAAAAAGAGGAGTAATATTGCTGCGTGCGGGGATACAGGCGAGAATTCTCGGTTTTTTCTTTTCACTTTTTTTAAACGTATTCACCCTCCTCCAGGTGGCGCCACCGTCCCAGCTGGGCACGTAAACCATCCCGTAAACGTTATCCCGCTAAAACTAAAACGCGCTGTCGGCAACGAACGTTTGCGGCACGGTAACGCTATTCCCTTAACCCCGCTATCACGCTAACGCTAACATAACTGTCTATTAATGTCGAGCAGGAGAGACTGGCCGGTAGCGTTGAGCAGCCTTCACGTAGCGAACGTAGCGCGCGAAGAGGCGGCACCCTATTCCCCTCTCTGACGTCACAACGCGAGAGGGCTCCACTCAAAGACTCTAAGCGAATAGAAGCTTGCTTGAGTTGCATTGCATATGCCTAAATAACAGTAATATGCATTGCAATTTTATATACGACAGGTGTTGGAATCGCAGCAAAATGAAGCCATAGACAAGTAAAGCCATTCCTCTGGTTGGTTTCATGTGGCTGTGGCTAACAAAAATCATACCCCTTGCTTCCCTTTTGCATTCAACAGCATTTAAACATATAGCTTGATAAACTGTGCATCAGTAGAGCTTCTCCTGAACATAAGTAGGAGAAGCAATTACTGCACACAAAGGAATGAAAAACAAAAAGAGAGAAAAATTACCACTCATCTAAAGTGCAGTTATCCAGTTTTAGAGCTAAAAATGTACAACAAACAGGATGGCTTGCCATCATAATCAGTCACGGCAAAACCCACTTTGAAGCTCTTAATGCCATCATAGTAAAATGATAATACTGTCAAGTCCCGAGCAGTGCCCCCTTTCAGCAAGTCGAAATTACCAGCAAAGTAGAGTGGGGGTGCTTTCCCGGAACTGCACCAAAATTCAAGATGGCGGCAACAAAGTTTTCCCGCCAGAAAAAAAAAACAAGAGTGCATGTAGACTTCCTCAGAGGTCCTGTCACTCTCATTCATGGCACAGTGCATTACGACAGCTCACAAACGCAATGGCAACACGATCAGACCGTGGGAAGCATGGCATAAAAGCACCTTTGATAATGAGCAAACGCAAACAGCTCTAAATATTTCACTATGTGGCATATTCTCTGGGAAGCTACCAGATGGTCAATTGCCATTCTACACGCGACATCCAACTTCCTTGTGTGCACATGTATAGTCGTGAGTACTATGAGCTGGAACACTGAAATGACCTTTTAAGACTAAGAGCTGCTAAAATGCAGTTGGCAAGCACCAAGTTCATGACGCTAATGCTCAAGCAGAAAGGCATCTCTTGCAATTCAACATGTCGCGTTCATATCAGCGCATTACAAGTAATCGTTAAACAAAAATGAATTCGGTGTTCCAGCTTACATTAGTACATATACACATCCAGTGTTCACAGAAGACAGACTTTCAGTTTACTCCAGTTGGCTGCGATTCGATCAATCAAGTACAAGCAAAATATGTCAGACCAGTGCATGCACCATGGTCTGGTATGCACACTGTGCTCTGCAGGGACACTGTATGTGTGCTCAATTCTCATGCCAGTGACAGAAGCCAGAAAACTGCACTGGGTTTCGTAAAGCTACGTTCATTGACTTCGTCACTTTTACAGATAGCTACACTGCGCATCTTCGGGAACCTCTAATCGTCCATACATGAGATGCATGTGCATGTAATTACGTTGACATACCATGATCACGGCAATGGCACAAAAGCTCCTTACACATCCATATACTAATTCTTGTACTACATGTAGACTGAACTCTGGCACTAGTGTCTACAAAAGGTGCACTTTCGCATGGCAAAAGAACCTTATGCATTCTAGAAACACTGCAGATTGCAAATGATGGGTACTACATGAATTAGACTTAACTTGGTCTTTCTGGCTTCAATCGACCTTGTGGGCTTTGCAAGTTACATCCCAATTTAAACAAATGTATTGCCTAAAGCAACATTTCGGAATAATTATGCATTCACCCAGACACTTGTTACGTTCATGCAGTTGGAAGAACATACTTAATCAGAAATTTAGAAAGACATACACTATTATATATAACACCTCAAAAATGTTTGAAGCCATAGGCACGTAGATTAGACATCCACGTACCACTCGTCAGTCCCATGGTAAATGACTAATCATAGTGGCCAGTGTTCCCTCCATTTGTTTTCTGCAGAAAATTAAACCCCCCCAAAATTCTGTTGTGCTGGAGGTAAGGTGTAACGGCAACATTTTGCACTGTAAGGCACACACTAGGACCTGGTGCAGGAGGTTCAGTGAATGGACCTTGTCTGGGTCTGAACAGCACTTGCAGTGGAGATCACCGAAATTGAAAACTGGTGGCCTGTGACCTTCAAAATTTGTCGCCGCGCACCGGTAGACAATCTCGGAGGCCTGTATTCGCACTTTTCCTTAGTGTAATTTGCAAACTTGCAACGCCACATGTCACTCGGTTCGCTCCTGCCATCGCTGTGACCACCAAAACATATGGCACAAGTCTGGTCACTACCGCTGCACATGTGCAGACTAGTGACCCGGAAAAAGTCCATTATGTATAAATCAAACATCATTTTCCTTCACTTTCTGAAGCAGTTACAGAACGCACATGACACACATAGTGACATCACACTGACCAAGCTGCACAAACGAAAGGTAGATTTGACAACCTCATAACTCGGCATCAAGCTGGTGGAGAGTGTATGGGTAGAACCCTGGCCTAAAAATAATTTGCTGGATATTACAGTGAAATTAATGGTCACAATCTGTTTGTACTCTAACACATTTCCTATACAATTTATACTTTAAAGAATTGTATTTATAAGGACAACATTGTAGCTGGTCCATATAAGGAGAAGCCATACATAATTCTACTTTCAACTTAAAGGGACACTAAAGGGCAATATTTAAGTCGACGTTGATTGTTGAAATAGCAGTCTAGAAACCTCGTAATGTTACTTTTGTGCCAAGGAAGTGCTTATTTGAAAAAAAAAAAAAAAAATGTTTTAGTGGCCCGTGTCGCGTTACAGCACTTCAAATCACCCGCCTGAAAGCGGCCTTTCTCACGTCACTGTTGCCGTGCCCAACGTTGCCAGCCTTTACTACACGGCAGCGTGCACCATTCGGGCATTCGGCAACATCACATGCATTTTGTCAAATTTTCTGTCAGAGCAACTTTCACGAACGCGCAAAAGACACGTGGCAGTATGTGATACCGAAACTACCACTGAGACGCGACCGCGTTAGTGAAGCAGGACGCCAGGCAAAGCGCAGTTCGGCGAAAACGAAACCTTTGCACCAGGCGCGCCGTTCCGCATGGCAATGCCAAAGAGGTTCTTTTTTCCATGAATCAAACAGACACGAACAAGCAGCATTTTATTACGTCTCCTGATGCACGGAAGGTTCTTTTTTTAACTGCAGCTAGTTTGATTACGAGTGATTATTGTAGTCGGACACTCTCACGTCATCGGGATCATTTCCAAATGTCCCGCTCGTGGCGCTCATCGTGTGATACATTTAGCTTAATGTCTCAGTAAGTAGAGCACTGTTGTTGATAATGGTTGCCATTTTAGATGTTGTGATAAACTAGCCTTCACTGTGACATGAATTGTTATTTGCCTTTAGTGTCCCCTTTCAAAAGTGTATTGCTCCATTGGAGGTAGACGTAACCATAAATGACCATGCAGAGATCAACTAATTGTGGCAGTGCCTGACAAAGCTTTACCATGCAATACAGTACTGAATTGTACTTTGTGTAAATTTAAAAACAAATAATAAATGAGCAGACTGCATTTTTATGCTACCCAGTGCATGATTCATTAACACATGAAGTTTTGGGCCCAAGTCTTTGTTGCTGTTTTTAAAACCCAATATTATACAGTGATATGCAACTGAAACACGATACTCAACCCCATGACAGCCAGTACAACACTGGAGAGTGCTGGGGGACCACTATGAGACCAAATTCAGTCACAATGCATCACAGACTTTCTTGGTTTCATCTTATACCATTCACTCAGTGTCCCCTATGCTCAGCAGTGATGCAAAAAGCCCCGGTAGCCACGAACCCTCAATTTAGCATTTCAATCGCTGCACAGTTTATATTTGATGTAATCATGCATAAAACATGTTTTCGTTTGTGTTTTAATTTACATGTGATGGTGACTCACATACCAAGTTTTGAAACGTTCCACAGGTTTGTTTGTTAGTTAAAATTCCTAACCTTCTTGCTCCTTCCTTTTTGCAACATTTGACTAGCTGTGACAAGAAGTGCAATGCAAGGTTATGTTGCACATGCTGCGCTAAAGATGTTGGTAATTTTCCAAGATGCATAAGTAATACCGGTGTCACAAGCACACTTTCGATCGCGATCAGGGCTGATCTGGATTCGGCTCGATCCGGATCAGGCGCTGCTACACGGCCACTTTTAATCACGATCAGACCCGATCGGAATCAAGACGATCGCGATCGCGACTGACGTATGCGCCACGCTCGGTACGGATTATTATAACAGCGACCATTGTTGATCGCGATCAAGAAATCCGGTCCAGATTGGCCCTGATCGCCAACAAAAGTGCCCGTGTGACACCGGTATACCAGTCACTGGAAAATAGATACTAAATGTACTAAATACTAAATAAGGTCCGACATCATCGCACACATTCAAAGAACTTACCGGCTTCCTCCACCGTGTAAAGCTCTCTCCAATATGCTCTGTGCTTGACGTCGTCTTTCGGTGCGTACATATAGGTGTTCAGGCCCAACTTCTTCATTCTAAAAGTAAACATACGTGCATGACTGACAAATTGGTAAAAACAGCAGCTACAAAACAAATATTCAATGTCGTGAAATGAACACTTCTTATCCAGACGTACAGCACTTACCTCTGAAAAAGGTCTTTGCGTTGTTCAGTAGTCCACGGCCGTCCATAAAATCCTGAAGAGGAAGAGTAAAGTCGCTGATGCCAGTGCCAAACATACCTTAAAAGATCTGTCACAAGCAGCATAAATTTGCAACAACAATTATCACATTCGTTACGACTATTTCGACGAAATTAATGCATAAGCGAAAAACTGCAGTGTGTGCGAGGGCATACACTGAACGATTGCGCAAGGAAAGCTTCTTGACAGTTGAGATTGCACGGAAAAGGTGCACAGCGTTGAATTTGCGCTGCAGGATTCATACAAAAACGCAATACTGAAACCGATTTCGCCCAACTGCTCATTTTTCGCGTACACACAACATCATTCGTTGTGCCAGACAAACCGCGCGTTTATTTTGGGCCCCTCCGCCTACATAACCCGGTTGTTTACGTAACACCCACGTCAACAGAATCGAGGAAACTAATGAAGAGACTATGGACGCATTAGCACACCGAATGGAACCGCGGGGCAATGTTTCGCGGCTGGTGATCTGGTAGTTCATCTCAATGGCGTCACGATTCCAGACATTCTGCACGGTGTTTGGCACCGCCAGTAGGACATCCAACGATAACAGACAGGCAGCGACAGGCTACGGGAAAATAAGGGTGCTGGAACACTTGCCTTCAACGACACCGCACACCAGGTTATGGTCCTGAATTCACACAGCTGGACGGGCCTGCCGACGCCGTTCTTTCTTCGCCCATTTTCTTCCTTCGACGGGAAACGCTCACTCTAGAAATCAGATCTCGAAGGAGCTTCCACGCCAGTGTGTGTGCCCTGGGGAAAACATGTTAGCCTAAAAATCCCTCCCAGAACGCCATACCGACCACAGTTTTGTGGTAACCAATCGCTCGAATTGGACCCCGTAAGAGCGGTATGGGCACACAAGAGCAATGAGAGCCAAAGCACAGGAGGCGCAGGCACAGCCACGGCAGAGGCCGCCGACGGGTGCCAGGGGACCACGGCTGCCAGTGCCAGGGCGTGCAAGCGAGTGCCGTTTGCAGGCAGGGGCCAATTGGCACGGGCGGCGCGAGTGCGCGAGCGGCACGAGCCGACCGGATATGAAGAGCTTTACAAAATCTCCGTTCAAAGGCGCTGCAAGCGCCGTGTTCGCTCAGTTCGCTCAGTGCTCAATCATTATGCACACACCACGGTTATACCACGGTGGTTCAGAACGGCTATCCTCGCGTTGTGCAAACGTCTTCACATTATTTTGATATTTAACGTACTATTTAAAACATTACCCCACCACCTCCCCCCCCACCTCCCCATAAAAAAGCTTGCTCCCCCCTGCCCCATGCTATCCTAAAACAATATTAGAAAAATACGGTATTTACACGCATTCCTTCGGCAACTTCTATAGCAATTAGTTGACATTTTTATGAGAGGAGACAAGCGCTCGGGTCAAATGAGCTTTGAGATTTCCAAAAAGCAGCCGTGGTAACTTTTGCGGCGTGCTGGCGAAACCGAAACCAAAGCGCCAAAGAGCGCAACTTCCATAGTCTTAAAATGCCCAGAATGAGTGAGTGCAGTATTAACCATCATTCTACTACTCTTTGTGGGTGCGTTGGCTTCGCTTGCCATGATAGTGCATATGGCGCACGTAGATTAACAAACGCAGAAGAACTAACACCACTGCAATCGCTGTCGGAAGCAGTGACGTCATTCTCGTCTGCCATCCGCCTCGTGCGCTGCTGCTTTGAAACGGACAGGTGGCGCCATCTACGGCAAACGTGGCAAAACCGGCAAAACACAGATGTGCCGGTGGTGCCGGCTCACGGTTCACCACTGCAAACTAGGTTAATCACCATGGCGGACCGCAGTGATAAACGGTCGAAAAAGGCCACTTCTGTGTATTGTTGTGTTGGAGAGTGCCACAACAGCTATAAAAACACCGCAGGAAAGCTGCCAAAGGTGATATTCTACCGATTCCCCTGGAGGAAGTACGAAAATGACAGAAGAGGACAGTGGATCAGGGCTGTGCAACGAACAAGGTAAGCGGCCGTTCTCTTTGTTCTTCTGTGGTAGATTATTTTTATACGATATATTTCGTAATGTGATCAAATGTATTCCTTTCTTTTAGGCCGGAGAGGCAGCTGTGGCAGCCTGTGCGGGGCTGCCACAAACAAAAGAGCTCCGCTGCGATGCACCCTTCTTATCTGCCAACGATGTTTCCGTCGTGCGGCGGAAGAAGCAACGGCGTTTAACCGCGAAAATAAACGAATTAAGGCTCGCGATCCTACATTTAGAGAGCACTGAAACACAACCACAAAAACGCCCAAACCTATTGACAATGCACGACCACAGCAAGGGTCCCACCAGCGCAACGCTGCGCTCGCAGCTCGTCGGCTCGTCTGAGCGCTCCGCGAACAGCCCTGCGCGCTGCTACGCTAACGAAAGAACAATATGAAAAAGCAGAGAGAGGTTAACTAGCGACGTACTAGCGACATTGCTGAGCGGTGGAAGCAAGAAGAGGTGTTGCATCGTCGGTGTGGCGTATTGTCGAGAGATGGCGCTAGTTTGTTTTTGCGCAACGAAATTGCAAACTTCATTCAAAATGCATGGGATCCTATGGGGGGTTGGGAGAGGGTACACCCGCCTTAGCCGAGCGGTGGCGCCACCATACCGATGCACGAGGCGGATAATGTATGGCACTTGAAGTCTTCGACGCGATCGGTTTCGCCGGTGACTTATGGCGTTTGATCCAGAGCGGCCGCTGAAATCCCGGAGCGAGCACTCGGATTTCATGAAGCCAAATCTGCCAGTGGAACACGGGTACAGTGTACTAGAATGGGGCAGTGGGCTCACTGCCGTATCCCTGCGCCGCGCCGCCATGGCCCTCTCCGCGTCGACAGCCTGGGCGCCCGCCAGGGGCGCTGCCGCCAGTTTCTCCTGAAAACTTCTCTTACGGGGTGCGAAGCGCGTCCCCTGGTCGGGGTTACGCTGCTTACGATGTAGTTCCGGGGGGGGATCAACAAACGCGGAGTTGAAGGCGGTAAGAGGGCCACCACAATGACACATAAAAGAGACCACAAAAAAAAATGAAGGGAGGAGGGGGTCGAGCATTTTATTCTTCTTTTAAGCTGATTCCCCTGCAGTGCATGTTAACGCCATTCATTCGTTTGCGTGCCGCTTTGCTGCACTTACGTATGCTTGTTTTTCTGAAGGAGCGGCATTTGTGTCTGTCCGCAAACTGCAACTGTCTCAAAGACGGTCCGCCGCTGCATCTGGACGGGAGGAACGCGCTACAGCCTCCGGCGGTCGTGCACATAGGGCATGCAGCGTACGTGCAAAGAAATTGCTGGGGCAGCGTTTGACAACAAAAACAGTTGGACCCAACGAAGCTAGGAGTGACCGCGTAGTCAAGTGCGGTAACAATAAAAGCAAAAAAAAAAAAAATCAGGAGGGTGGTGACAGCAAAAACCATACTCGTGTACAGAAAAAAGGAGATGTAGAGGGGACACTGAAGTAGCTGTCATTAGGAAGCGGGAGACCCGTAGGGATTGGGCAACGTCGTCGTCGGATGTTTTATTGGTCGTGACCATTTCTGCATTGTTAATCATGGCAAGCATTTGCGCATACATAGGCAGGGGTTTGTGTAAATAAAATCAGGCAGACGTCTATCAGGATAGGAGGAGGAGGAATTCTGCCTGCTCATGCCGGGTGTGCGGCTGTTCTCCTGATCTGAAAGGCACGCAAATTATTGGTAAGGGAACCACGCAAATAATACGAACGGGAAGTGATTGAAGCGCAAATCTGGAAACATATGGTTCGAACAAATGCATTACTGTATCTGTCACTATCAAAGAAAGAGATTGCTTATTTTTTTAAAAAATGTGGTTACTGATGTCATTCTCTCTTATTGTGAATCACACGTGTTTTATGTACGACGCATGCGCGCTTTGCTTATCAGGGAACGTTATGTGGTTTCATTAAACCTGTTGCTAGTTCCAGCGAGTGTCTTCTCTTCTTGTGTAAGCGTCCGTAAGCTGGTTTTTTCGTTTCTTCAAGTATGTATATCAACAGGCCCAGCAACAGATTCTCCTATTACACAGACCAGCTCATATATGCGAATAAAAAAAAAAGAGAAAAAAGTGAGGCGTTGTTGTGGGGCTCGAAAGGCGAGAGTGAAGTCGCTATGATCGTTACAGCGGCGAAAGAGCATTGAAAATCGTATCGATCAGCAGGAAAAAAAAAAAAAACTTCAACCCCCCAACTACATGCCCTATCTGTTACTGCAGCGGCTACGTGGAGGAGCATTCATCTATGCAATAGCCGCTTAAAACATTGCCCACACTTCGTAAATCAGTCACAGCGACAGTAATTTATTTCACAACTCACAGAAAAGTTGCATCAAAAGAAGCTCCATGTGTTGCGCACCGTAACTTTGACTTTTCTTGCGCGCAAAACAGCAACGCGCGCTAGCCGCGCCCAGCATCCGCCGGAAAGTTTCAGGTGACGCTGGGAGCCGCGCCGCCTGTCGGCGGCGACATGAAGTGCGTCACGCTAGAACACTGTAAACACGGGTAACACGGGAATGCTCCGCGGGGGAACGCCACGGAAGTCACGTGAACCGGTTCCGGAAACAATTCGTTTTTCCGCTCTCTAGGTTTCTATGGCAACTTTGGCCGCCACTACGAGGCGTGCATTTCTCGTGTGCATTTCGACCACCGCAGTCGCGAACAGCAGGGATACAATTTGTTGTTATTGTGGCAGAATAGCGGGGAGGCATAACTTTCTTAGTAGGTCGGACGACGGCAGAGAATCAAACACGTCCGCTCGGTTTGAACGCATTTACAGTGCTTTCGTAGAGAGGGAAAAAAAGGAAAATAGAAATACAGAAAGACAAGCACAGCCAAAAGAGTTTTCTCTGCACCCCGCACGTGCAGCAGACTTGGAGAACAGAGGGATTGTTTCTTCACGGGGTGGGCGTGTAGGGTCGTAAAACGACGATGTCAAGGACGTTCTCCGCTCTTCCCGTACTCGTAGTCGCCTCCAAATTGCGGGCCGCTGCGGGTCGCAACCCCGAAAACGCGTCCCGCCGGTTGCCCTTCTTCCTCCTTTTCGACACGGGGTCTTCCAATTAGAAAGCTGCTCCGAAGTGGGGGGCTGCTTCCCAATATTCGACAAATACACAGTTGAGTTGTGAGCATGGACGAGCACGTGAACTCACTCCGGCTGTGCGTCGCCTGTTGCTGGCGTGCTTAGGAACCGCGTGATCGATCTCAATGGTAAGTGCTACGTACTTCCACTGATAATAAATTGTGCCCGTAATGATAACTCTTGATAGCTCCGCGTGAAGGCTGGTCACATAGTCGTACGGTATGTAGGTGCACGTGGCAACGGCCGCAATCGGCGCTCGCAAAATGCGGCACGTTCTGAGCAGGATATTTTCCATCTGAGTAGTTACGTACCTGCCGCCTTAGAAGTCCTACTGCTTTAGAATATCACAGGCACGTCGGAATTTTCTCAACGCTCACCAAGCATATCTTCTCCGAGAGGCTCCGAGAAACCTTCCCGAAAGAAGCCTTCTTACAGCACCTGCGTCTCTTCGCAGTCTTCTTCGTCTGAGCTGGACGAGCTGCTGCTGGAACTGCTCTCGTCGCTAGATAGAAGTTCCACCACAGCAGCAAACGCAGCCATTTTGCGAAGCTCAGCCGCCCAGCGAACGCACAGGGTTGCCAGGTACTCGGAGAGCTACCCGCCAAATTTCCGCCCATTAATAGCCCAAAAGTAGCCAAACGTAATTAATACAAAATAGCCCAAAATAGCCAAAGAAATCAAATATAGAAAAAAGGTTTCTATTTATTATAATTTATACACAGAGAGTTTAGACATGTCTCCAATTGTGCTGCTGCTTGCAAGATCGCGTGTGTGGTGCAGGTAGTAGAAATAGAAAGGAAATGTCACTTTATTTGCTGGAATTTCTGTTTTCTTGTTGCTTCTTATTAATTTGTTTGTTTTCTTTGAAGTGACGACACAATGTGAGGATTGTAGTCAAAGGAATGGAGAACACCATGGAGGAGACGAATGTTTTTATTGATTGCTGGTTTGTTATTTCACGGCCGCGGCCGTGGTTATTTAAAGCGAATAACTAAAGCTAAACGATGCGAATCACATTCAGAGCATATGTTGGAATCCATATCAAGCTAAGCTAAAGTAAAGCAGTAAATTATATCCTTTAAAATCAACGCCGATGCGTAAAATCTGGTGATAGTAGGCATAGCACAGAAAAACGTTACGAGGCTCCAAGTTACTACGTGTGTGCTATCATTTACACTTTATATTTAAATCCACAAATTTATTCGCCATGAGAAGGAACAACAATTCTGGTGGAGGCTGCTGATACCTAAAAAATGCAAAAGCACAGGTAAAGGATAGTAGAAAGAGTGAAGTAACTGTACGTAAACACTTGATTCACAACGAACTTGAGGCACAACCACCACTAAATAGGAGAAAAGGCACTGGAAAACAATCGTTTGAAGCGAAGGCAGGTAATAGCCCAAAAGTAGCCAAATAGCCAACGACAAAAAATCCCGCCAAGTCCACAAAAATATAGCCCAATTTGGCTATTTATAGCCCAACCTGGCAACCCTGCGAACGCACAATGACGGATGTGACGTATGCTGCCCGTCGTGTTTCCGCCCGATGATGATTATGATGATGTCTGCCGCCACAGCAAACATCTCATTTTCCTCAATTTTGAGTAGATACCGATTACGGAATTTATAATGGCTACATATATTATGTAGCACTTAGCCGCAGTTGCAGTGGATGAGGAAGGAGGGGCGTAAGGGAGAGGGAGAGAGAGTAGAGTACACACTGTACAGAGAAGTGCTCAATGTGTGTCGTACGTACTCGAGAGAGCTAATTGTCACACAGCCGCTGCTCGCGGAAGTGACATTTAATATAAAAAATGCGCTGCTTTCCGGGAGAAGTAATTATAAGGACCGCACGAATAGTGCCTAGAATCGTGACCTCGGGAGCACTGGTACTGTCGGTCAATCGACAGAGGTGCTGATCGACAGCCCGTGCGCGCGCTAACTCTTTCGTTGCCACAAAAAAATGGTCATTTTTCATAGGTATTAAGAAGAATTTTTTTTTCGCACTGCAATGAATTCGCTCTCAGAGCAACGAAAATGCTCGAGGAACTGCTTCATCGCACAAGCCACGCCGTGATATATAGCGATACACAGGTGAACCCTGCACTTTTCGCACTAAATGTTTGTTTTTTATGAGAAGAGTGCTGGTGTTCCAATTTAGATGGATGCGCGGGATGTGAACAATCACCAGTTTGACCTCTTTCCACAAGAAGGCATTGCCATAAGCCACCTCTCTCCGCATAGGTGGACATTCCAAAATATGCACCCAAGCATATTAATTAGTACTTTTGCAGATGGTATTGATCAGCTCCGCAGTGGGAAAAAAAAGGGCGGGGGAAAAAAAAGGGGGGGGGGAGAGGGAGAGGACGAAATCGCGTGCGGTCGAGAACACCCATGGTTAAACGCCTAGCTCGCACCGCTCTGTAGTGTGCTCCAGGCGGGCTTCTTGTGTGACAAGAAGTTTCGCAGCCGGCGGCAGCACATCGCGCCCAAGCGACGTGTGGACCTTGCACGTAGATTGCGCGCAAGGGTCGGCAGCTAAGCACGCGCGGCGGAGGAGACGAAATGAACCTCTGAAAGGCTGAACGGCTGCCGATGTCCCTAGACGACGCAAAACATCGTCGCCGTGAGACCTTGAAGCTGCGGTGCTGTCATCTTCGAACTCAAAGCTCGAGTGCCCTCGTTGCCCTCGTCACTGAATGCAGGCGCGGCTGCAAAATAGTTTCGAGCGGCACGCGTGACGACGACGCGAAACTTTGCTGAAAAGGCGTACCTCCACACATGCGGCGGACCTTCGGAAATAAGTTTTGGTAGAATAAATCTTCCTGGACTGAAAACAACAAATTTCGGGCAATTATTATTACTGCTCAACACTGACAGATTGCAAAGTTGACACCACAATTTGCCCCAATAGCCACGTGCGGCACGCATTTAATTCTCTCAGTGCGTCCACAACGGCCACTTTCCCAACAACACACGCGCGTTCGTCCGCAAAAAGGGCTGTCAAAAATCATATCTTGCCAAAGCGGGAAAATTCAAGCCGATTCTGAAAGTGCAGGTGCATGGGCCACGCCCGTAGCCAGGAATTTTTTTCGGAG
Source organism: Rhipicephalus sanguineus (assembly GCF_013339695.2). Lineage (NCBI taxonomy): Eukaryota > Metazoa > Arthropoda > Arachnida > Ixodida > Ixodidae > Rhipicephalus > Rhipicephalus sanguineus. Next base: position 330,415,812 of record NC_051176.1, on the reverse strand, counting down.
GGGGGGGGGGGGCACTTGCTGAAAGCCTTGACTATTTGAGAAAAAAGCCTATTTTCATGATTTATTTTCGATAAAACACCATGTGTCATCAAAATTTCGGGGGGGACCCGGGCACCCTGCCTCCCCCCCAGCCCCCCCCCCCCCCCCGGCTACGGACCTGGCCTGGGCTAACCACTAGGAAGTACAGCGTGCACGAGAAACAAATCTAACATGCCAAAATCGGCGATTCAAAGCGCGATTACCGATGCGCACAGGCGGGGGGGGGGGGGGGGCGGCCGCCCCCCTATTAACTTAAGAGGGGGGGGGGCGCAAAGTCAGCCCCACACATTGACAAATAGGGAGGGAGGCGCAATTACAGCGCCATACATCGACATAATTGGGAGGGGGGGCGCTGCAACAAACCATCGGCCCACCCCCGCCCGGAACCCTGCGCAAGCCTATGATAAACGTGGTAACTAGAGAGTTAATTAAGCAGGTCGCACGCGGTGTTTCGAAAGCTGCACAGCAGGTGCAGGCTTTAGAGCAGATGTTCGAGGGAATGCACAGCCGTGTTTGTGTGGCAAAGTGGTGCAGAGATCAACTCCTCTTGAGGGCTGCAGAAGTATACCTTACCTCAACATATCTCTTAGCACAGTTTGCGCAGGAAAGTAGCTCTATAGAGTGCTGTTTAGGTCAGTCAACTCTGATGTACTAAACAGCATTGCCACTGGGGTGGCAGTTCCTGTAGAGGAGGCTGGCAAGTGGCCATCACAAAGTGAGGGTGGGGGATGGGGCACGGGAAAGCACTTCTATCCTCAGATATGCATTACAAAGTGATTTGCAGTAACAATATGACAATTGGGCTAATGAACTTTTCAACCAAAAGACAGCTAGCAGATCATATTCGAGGCAATCATAACCAACGTTACTAAATTAGGTCTAGTAACCTAGTATAGTAATGTTGCTCATAACTGCCTTTTTTTACATTGTAGTGAGTCTCTGGCAATTTCACATAACTATTCTCGCACAGCGGTCGATTCAGCGAGGGTGTGGTTGGGCAATAGACACCCATCCACCAAATATGATCAGACCTCCCCTTTCCCTCATTTTTGAGCACCTTATACCCCCTTCCCACACTCTATAGACACCATTCCTACACACGGACAGAAGTGAACAAGTAAATAAGCAGATTGTAAACACTAGTCTTTACACACGTCTTCGGTCAGATCTATATCTCACAAATCTCTCTCCCCCCCCCACTTCTAAGGACAGGAGGCACTGCTGCTCAAAAGGCCAGGAGTGTCAAATTATCAAATGTGGCAGTAAACTAAACTCACCACACAGAGCTATTTTACTGCCCACTGAAACCCATGGGGCCCACTAAGTTCAATCAACACACTTATTGAGGCCTTTATTACAGCGTACAACAGTCCTGGAGCATCTTGGCATCCATGTGTAAGCCTGTATTTGAAGATGGTGTGGTCCTTGCATATACACTGGATACGGGGGTAAGGGAGATTATTGGGGCGAAGGAGATCATGCAATTGTGTAATGCATGTGTTAGCTTGCATTTGTTGCATCTCTCTGAAAAAGAATATTAATTTCTGGTGTCATCAGGGGATGGGAGCGGCCAAGGTGCACCTGAGTAACGCCAACTGCTATCTTGGTTTTGTTAACCTGACTTATGGTTTGATGTTTTGGTTGTTTTTTTTCATTTTCTTTTTTCTTCAAATTTTTCTTCCCTTGGTTTTCTGTGTATATATACGAGAGCAGCTGTCTCATACACATCATTTAGAAGAAAGTGCTGCATCTGTGTTCTCTTGTTGTTTCCTGTGTTACAAGTGTGCTAATTAAGTGTCATGACTGAATTCCAACTAGCCCAAATCACCTCTCTCTCCAATTATTTCTAAGGTTGCAGAAAGTGACATGAAAAAAGTGTCATAGGCATTCCTTACACTCATTGCGTATCTCACAGGCTAAAGAAAGTGGGAAGCAGATACGGTGTTAATGTTGTTTTTATGGCTGCTAATAAGCTGGGTAAGATTTGTGCCGCTGTGCAGAGAAAGAATGAGCGCGGACCAACATTTGTTTCGTAAAACACACCAAAACGAGAGTGTAAGTGCACGCCTAAATTCGATGAATGCACAGTTCTGTACAAGCACAGGAATGAAGAAATGAGTCTAATGATTGAGGCATGGCATATCAATAGTAGTGGTAGTGCATGCACGAGTCAACCGTCGATTAACTTGCATAGAGAACAAATCAAATGCCTGAACGTAGACCCCCACGCGCATAGGTCGGCAAAAAATGTGAAGCTCACTCAGACTCACTCATGAAATACACTTTGTACAGAGAACTCACTCGGACTCAGACTCACCAAAATATTACTCACTCGAACTCACTCAGACTGTTTGAGGCCCGTGTACTTAGATTTAGGTGCACGTTAAAGAACCCCAGGTGGTCGAAATTTCCGGAGACCTCCACTACGGCGTCTCTCATAATCATATGGTGGTTTTGGGACGTTAAACCCCAGATATTATTATTATTATCAGACACACGGCTCGATCTGAGTCTGAGTGAGTTGACTCATGAGTCCGTTGGCGTATAATTAGCTTTTTTGATCATGGTGTCAATGAACTTGAACGCCAATATCTTGCATAATCGGTGCCTACGACACGCATTTTGATCTCGTACTTTCAAATACGAGTTATCAGTGGTTGAAATCCAGTAAGGACATTTTTACAGACGGATATGACTCACACGAGATATTTTTATAAAGCACTTCCCGTCAAAGAGTTTGTGGGATGAGGTCAAGGCACTTCCCCCCGTAACTCGAGCCTCTAAATAATAAATATTGAGCTGGCATATGAATGCTAGTTTGCTGAAGTATGAGTGAGTAGACGTGAGTATAAACATGAGCCGGCATACGGCTGACAGCAATGCTGAAGTTGAGTAGTTATCACCATAGGTCGGCAAAAAAATGTGGAGCTGACTCAGAGTTACTCAAGAAATATATATTGTGCGCTTGGGGCTCACTCAGACTCAGACTCACCAAAATTTCCCTCAACCGGACTCACTCAGACTCAAACTCACCAAAATATTACTCACTCGGACTCACTCAGACTCAGACTCGCGGCTCGATCAGAGTCTGAGTGAGTTGACTCATGACCGAGTTTGCCAACCTATGCCCAAGCGTGCCGGATTGAAAGGTTTGCCTATTGAGCTGGGCATGCGCAGATAAGTTTTCGTGCCTCCTTTCTTTTCCGCCGTTGTGCACCTTAGCAGCTGTTAGTCAGCGTTTCTGTATCTTGACTTCTTTCTTGTGTCAGTGTTTGCACACCCCATCTTTTAGAATGAATACTTACCAACTAGCCCAGCTCTCTGTTATTCTAATCTCCAATTAATGGGGCTCTGGCCTACCTTTTTGTGATCTCCAAAATGCTTTGGAATTATAGTAAAGTGCCTCCAGGAAATGTAACAATAATAATAATAATAATAATAATAATAATAATAATAATAATAATAATAATAATAATAATAATAATAATAATAATAATAACAATAATAATAATAATAATAAAACTCTGATGTTTTGAAGGAGCCACCACTCCACGTACACCACAGCTTTTCACTTTTATAGGGTGAGTGCACATGACAGTTTCCCACAGAAATGTGCAATTCTAATTAAAATGGAAACACAGACATTAAACACTATAGCCCGTTTAATCAACTGCATCAATTAATATACATTGTTACAGGAGGAAAAAGCACGGTGACCCAAACATCCTGCCTGGAGTTTATTGGCCCATAGCAGCCTCTCCATGGCAACCGGTCCACTGTCGCAAGGGGATAGCTGTTTGGCCAGCTCATTGCTCCGCGTGAAATGAGGCTGTTTCAATTTAGGTGCGTGACTACAAAATTTGGCAGATATGTACCCAGCTCCATCTTTTAACCACACGATGTTTTTTTATCAAGCCGAGGAGCAGTCCAAGGTCACGTTAAAAGAAGCATTCCATGCTTATGGCCACTTGCATGCTTATGGCTACTAAATAATTGACCAATAACATTTATGTTATCTGTGCTCTTAGAGTATGTATTTTGTATGAGAAAGCAAAATGTCGTACTTGAAAAGCTAATGTAAGGAAGAAGCTTGGACAGATTCGCAGCAACATTATTTTGTCTCCCAAGTGCTATTGCTTTTCTTGCCATAAATGAATCAAGGCTAATATTAAGTAGTGCTAACACATATTTTGTAATGTGAAAGAAAAACAGAGAAATTACAATTTTCAGTAGATTTATTATTAATAGGACCACAGCTATTTCATGTAAACAAATACACACTTGGCAACTCAGTTCAAACCACTGTGGTAGAATAAAATAAAAGCATGTGCAGTCAATAAAGGTGGTTGATGAATTGCCCATTTTAAAAAACTAAAAAAAAACTATGCCTAGTGTATAGCATTCACTATCTCGGAAACAAAAAAACACTTTCTGGTGCACGGCATATGATCAATGCACAAAGAACCTGACGTGTTTTTCTTTACAACCATCGTCCTGCCTACAACTCCTTTGAACTTAGCAGCATCAGATCCATTTCAAAAGTCACATTAAAACTGATCTTCAGAGGGTAAACTATACAAAAAAAAAAAAATATGAGCTTGAACACAGAATAACAATTATGTGCTAAAAATGATGATTCAAGGCTAAAATCTATACACAACCAGTACTTGGTAGTGTACACCTACAACCTTTGCTGTTTCCTTGACGACACACTGACCAGTGGATTAGCTTTGGGGAAACTTTGTGACTGCATCATGGATGGCTTTGGCAACATACTCTACATTGCCAGAGTTCAGACCGCAAATACTGATGCGGCCATCTTTTGGCAAGTACACGTGGTACGCTTGCACAAGATGCTGCACTTGCTGTTCTGTAACGAGAGATGGATAAAAATGGCAAACTATGCAATTCATCCAGCACTACAACATAGATTATGGAACAACTAAACAAAACAGGCATATGGCAGTGCACACCGGGTGAAACGACGAACACGAAAACAAAGGGACAACACAAGCGCTGCGTTATCCCTTTGTTTTCGTGTTTGTTGTTTCACCTGTTGTGCGTTGCCATATGCTGTAATGATCAACTAACTAGCCCACAAGTACATTTTAAGCAAACAAAATAGATATGCAAAAACACTGTCAAGTACTACTTCACCCTCCTTCCCCCAAAAGTGGGCTTTTGTATCAAGATGGAATACTCAGACTTTCTTATCGCCACCCACTACGGTGTATTCCTCTAATTTCAATAAAAAATTCCATGCTGCTGACTTTATCTTGATTTTGTAAGGACTGCTTTAGCTTCACAATTTTATGGGTGTTATGTGCTGGAGTCTGCATAGGTATATGTAAGTCGGTATGGGTTCACAATATACAGTACAAATACAGCGGCGTCTTGCAGAGGGCCGTTACTGTGGTCGATGCTCCCCATACCAAGTGCGAGCTCTCCCGCACAATCTCTAGAGCTCTATAGTGGCGGTGCTGGCAAAAACAAAGTAACACATGCTCGGTGGGTCCGAAGGCCACACCAGCACTGTTACGCTCCTCCTCATGCTTCTGCTGTACCTTAATTCACTTTACTCCTCTTGCTCTCTTCGCTTTCACTGTCATTCAGCTGTGCTGTGCCCTGCGTTCACTCTCTTTCCTGCTCCACGTGCGAATCGTTTGCTCGGTTCCTCACGAGGACAATGCGAAACCAATCAACGAGCACCTGAGAGCTGCATTCTAAGAGCATGAATGAAAGAGGAATTTTTTAAGGGCTCGTTTTTTCTTTGTTAAACAAAATGTTAATTAGAACAAACAAACAATCAAGCCACGAAAAGTACAGGGGATGTTATTTGTAGTAATTGCGATATAAATGAGAAGAAATTAAAGTGGACGAAAAGACAACTTGCCGCCAGCAGGGACACAAGCCGATATGACCCTTTCTATGCAATTGGACTTTGGAAAGGTGTAAAATATAATTGCATCCAACAAAGAAGAAAGGATACATTTGCAACACATGTGATAAAATAGCTTATTTGTATGTACAGTTAAAGCTCGATATAATGAAGTATTTCACTTTTGATACCTTCTTGCTCATAGAACACCATGTATATTGAACCTCAATCTAATAAAGCGTGCTCATCTGTGACTTCAATACAATGTTTCACTGCTACCGCAGAGTAGGACCGAGGCGAAAAATTGCGACTTCGGCTAGCGCCAGTGCTCACATTGTTGAGTTGCATGCGCTATTTGTGAATGCATTTTTTCTTAATATAGACAGCGGCCGCTGAAGCAGAGCAGTGCACTTTCTGGTAGAAAGGCTGCAACTTAATGCTCTCCTCGCCTTTAGGGCAGCAGAGAGGGGGGGAGCACACAGCTAATGCGTCGCATGTGGGAACCCTGGTGAGTGCTCTGTTCTACCGTCTCTAGGCAGCATAGTGGGCTTATTTCTGTCTTCTGTGCCATGCATGCCGTGTGCCAGTTCCCAATATGGTGTTTTTCTTATCGCTGCATATCTAGTAACAAGCATGATTAGCCGTACAGGCAGCAGTACCAAACGTGACGAGTTCTTACTTTCCTTAGCGACTGTTCAGGAAACGGATGTCGCCGACATGGCTGGTATCTGCAAGTTATTTCGATTAGCAACAAAAAGGGCACATTATGTGGACGTCAGTGATGAAGCTGACTTAAGACTGTTGTTGAATCAATGCACAGCGGTGACCAAAATTCGCGATACAATATAAGGCTTTGTTGATTCTTCGGGGCCTATGCACGTGTGATGTCTCAAAACAAAAAGCATCACCAACATAAACCGAGGTACCACAATACGGTTTGTCACCTCGCTTCAATGCAATATTACACCGCAGCCCTTTTGGCTCTGTGGCATGTGACTGCTTTCGACGTTGCGCGTTCATCGAAACGACTGTAGTGCAAGTGGTTCGGTTTGATGAACATGATAGCAGCGGCGTCTCACTACTACGGGCCACACTCGAGGTTTTGATGGCAAACTGCGGCAGTAGCACCGCCGCGATAGCTTCGCTTATCCCAGTATTACCACAGTGTGTTGAACCTGCATTTCTTTCAGTTTCATGCATGACGTTGGCTGCTGTGAAGATGACTTTACAGTGCAGCGTCAAGCCGCAGTCGCCGGACCACAGATTCTAGAAATTTTTTTTTTTCATTATTGAAATTAGTTTTTTTTTTACTGCCACATTATTCAACCATTTGTCCAGCATTTACCATGCAAAAGAGAGGCCTTTGGCAACTATACCTTGCTTAAGAGGTTGAATTTCCATTTAACAAATTTCGATTTAGCTAAGTAAATTGCTGATTTTACAGACTTCATTATATCAAGATTTAACTGTACATACTGCATGAACCCAATGCTGCACCATAAGTGCATCTATATTACCCTATTAAAAAAATTGCCAGCAGCTCTTTCATGCCTTTGAATGTGCTTTGTTGTACACAGCTTCATGCGCAGCTTGCGTGGTTGTTCAGCAGCTACCATATCAACGTATCATAGAAGTTGATGAGACCAAAGACTGCCTGAAGTTCTGCTTTGTTCGTAGGGTGTAGTGCATTCATGACTGCTTGGGTCTCTGTAGAAGTCGTGTGGACACCCTTGGCATTGATGAGGAACCCCAGGAATTCCATGCAAACCACACCAAGTTAACACTTTTCTAGCGATGGGCAAATATTCGGGTGCTTCGAATATTCGAACGAATATTAAAGTATTCGAATTCGCTTCAACACAAATTTAGATTATTCGAAATTTCGAAGTATTTAGAAATGAACGAAGATATGTAGTATAGTTGAACCCGTTTATAACGAACTCGAAAGTATAGCGAAAAGTAGTCGTTATATCAGTAGTTCGTTGTATATGGACTCGCCCTTAAAAACGTGCGCTTAGCGGCCAAGCCGTTTTTTTTCTTTGCACTTTTATTAAAGTGCTAACAACCCCTTCGGTGACAAGCTAAGCTTTTTCGCGTCGTGAAGCGACGCCCGCTGCGTGCTCACGAGTGAATTAACCGCCTTTTCAATGAGCTGACACCGTTTCACCGAAGCGCGGTACCGCGACGTGGAGCCGATCATCCCTGGTTGGTTGCGTGCAGCGCGTCGCCTACTCGGCTCGCGGAGTCACTGCCGGGTTGCTTGCTGCATGCCGTATGCGCGCGCTTGTACGTTCTTCGTGCTTGCTTCACTATTGTTGTGCCAGAGCACCTGACCGAACGTGGAAGCAGGGATCAACCCCTGCATGCTTTGTCTGCAATCCCGGGAAAACTGCGTCTTCGCCCAGCTGGCCCCGATATCTGAAACCAGTCGTCATGCCTTCACGCTGCTTAACGACTGAGAGCAGCATTCCTGGGGGTGATGGAAGGGACAGACAAAGGCGCTTCCACCAACTGCAACTGAGACTTCTAGCAGCGCACCGCAACTGAGAGAACTTGAATAGGAGCCAACACCTGCGTGCGGCTTCTGGCAGCGCGTCGCAATTGAGACTTCTAGCAGCGTGCCGCAATTTAGAGAACTTGAATAGGAGCCAACACCTGCGTGCGGCTTCTGGCAGCGCGTCGCAATTGAGACTTCTAGCAGCGCGCCGCAATTTGGAGAACTTGAATAGGAGCCAACACCTGCGACCGGCGGACAGTCAACAGGACAATGGACGGCTGGTCGATTTAAGGCCGTGCCGGTCCGTCGATCGGGGAGAGAAGGAGAACGACTCGAACGGAGTCGAACAGCCGACGTGGTCGGGCTGGCAGTCATGTTGCCTGGTAGCAAAATATTGAAATAGTTTGTACAGAAAATCTTTTCCTTCTTCACCTTGCCATTACTGACTACTCCGAGCACGATACACACCCGT
>NC_051176.1:330366651-330406826 GCF_013339695.2 Rhipicephalus sanguineus | reverse complement strand
GCAACTCCTGACAAGGAAACAGTATTGGATAAAGTTGAAAGGAAAATGGCTCCAGAGACACAACCTAAGACACCTCCTAAGCTTCCAGAAGAACCTACCCAAGTTAAGGCAGAAAAGCTGGTGCCTTCAGATGAGTGAGTGACTTGGCTTAGTCTGAACTGATGTAATGCATAAAGATTCTTGAAGTCAGCCCAGAAGTCATCTAAGCACTGAAAAGTGGATCCAACTTTGAATTTTAATGCTTCTAAGGTTGCTTGAAATCGGAATTCACTTATAATAAAGAGGTTCTGAACCACTTTTCCAAGTAATCATCAAATTACTGCAGTATCGAAGTTTGCCTTACGAATCCATTGCCAAAAAAATCCCTCGAATCCATCAAGAATGAGCAGAGTAATAGGAATTTGTCACGCGCTTTAAGCGCTTTCTCTTGTCCCAATGAGAGCACTATAAGCTACACAGGGAGGGATGGCATGGGGGAAAGAAGCTAAGTCAGCGCGTGTGATGAAACGCGATCGCTCTCTCTCGTTGTGGTTCCTGTGGGCACTAATATGGCTACTATGTAATCTTAACAGACTATGGAGCGCGGTGCTAGCACGTGGTGGCCCCCATGGCAAGAAGCGTATCTAATGCAAACACCGGTCTTGATTTATATTGGCTATTGGCCAATAGTATGTTCTCTGTTGTTTGACGTCAAACAGCAGGCGCTGGCAGCTCTGAAGAGAGTGAGCTCAGGCCTCTGTATTAAAAGAGGACACCTGAGAGAATGACAGCTTTGCTCTCCGCTTGTAAACCAGGGTGTCTACCGACCGGGAAAACCGGGAAAACCGGGAATTCTCAGGGATTTTGGGTAGTCTGGAAATTCTCAGGGAAAACTCAGGGAAATTGTGCTCCCATCAGGGAAAATCCACAGTAACTTTATTGAAAGGCAACGAAAGTCGCGGTAGCGCTGGCTCGATATTTTGTGAACGCATTTTTCAAATCAAGCGGCCGCTGCGGCTCGGGGAAGTGGCGCACCTCGATGCTGTCATCGCTTCGGAGCGGTGGAGTGGGAGAGAATGAGCCTAATGCGCGGCATGCGGGAACCATGAACCACGACACATCGTATCGCGCAATGTTGTCAGGGTGTTCTGTGACTACGCGGGGTAGTTCTGTATTCTTTCTCGCTCGTGCTGTGCGTTAGCGCCCAATATGGTGTTTTTGTTATCGCCGCGTGTCAAGTAACAAGCGTGATTAGTTGTAGAAGCGGTAGCAGTAGATGTAACGAGCTTGAGTTATCTTGCAAGCGATCGCGATCGTTCAGGAAGCGGATGTCTTCGACAAGGCTGGTATCTGGCAAGCCATCCCGATCGGCGAGAAAAAAGACGACGCTTGTAGGCTGTTATCGGAGAGCTCACTCGCTCGGATCCCGAGCTTCAAATATGCTATTTAGGACTCCGTGAAGAATAGAATAAGTTTCCAGGCAAGAGCTAGCGTAACTCACTGCAAGTGAAAGCTTTTTTTTTTCTTTTTTTTCCCGATGAGGGCACATGCTGAAACAAGTTTTAGGCAGTCGACCGATATTTTGGGGGGCTGCAGCTGGCAATTACCAGCCACACCACGTGGGTGTTTGCTACAAAGCCGAATTACAAAACTTTTCAGAGCCAAGGCATAGCGGCGACCGAAATTCGCGACACCAGCACGGGTCCCATTGGCTCGATTCGGCGCGCGATGTCGGAAAACAGTAACGTTTCCACCATAATCGGATGTGCCGTAATTCAGGCTGTTACCGTGCTTTCATGGGATCTTAGCCCGCAGCTATATTGCTTTTTTTTGCGAAAGCAATTGTACAGACACTCCGACGCGAATTTTATGCCTTCGCCATGATCTTCCTTATCAAGTCCAAATCGCGATTACATCACCCACGCGTCGTATGCTCCATGCGCGAGTGAAAGCGCGCGAGCGCTGCCGACGAACGGGGACCGTCTCGTTCGCGCGATGGGCACATGGAGATAGGAGTCAGCGGGTTGGGGGGTGGGGGGCTGCGTGAATCCGACAGGAAGTGCGTACTTTGTACCAGCGGGCGTGGTCGCGTGTGCCGCGGTATCTTTAGTGGGGATCAGCAGACGGCTCATACCTTTGCAGGTGTTGTGCTCTAATTGCAGAACTTCCGTTGAAGCCATAGCAGTGGCGGATTCAAGGGGGGGGGGGCGTAGCGGCGATCGCTTCCCCCCTTAAGCCAGCCCCCGCCCCCTCCCTTCAATGCCTGTCGTCCACCTCCTTTGTCAGGCTGCCTGTTGAGTTTGCCCCCTTTTTCAGGTTGCTTTGCCTGCCACTGTCCAAAAGGGGTAAAGAGAATCTTGTCCCTGCTCTCTACCTCTCTCATCGCTCTACCTTTGCCTGCTTCCCTATGCACATTTACAACGAAGGCTTCTTACGCACCGCCATTTTCCCCTCTGGGCTGTTGTGAATATGCGTGACCCACCAAAATGCACTGCTGAATGGGGGCTTCAGCCTTTGTACCCCCCCCCCCCCCCCATTAGGTACCTGAATCCGCCCCTGAGCCATAGATAGGGCACTTCTCTCAGTGCAGCGGCTGCGTTTTCTGAAGGAGCGAGCTGCCAGCCTATATTCATATAAAATTCCTCTTTGTTGCCATCGGATTTATTGTTTTGCTCTCGCGGTGAAACTTTGACTCTTTTTTTTCTAACGTGGGATGGTTTTCGATGTTTTGCGTTCGTAGAGAGCAAATGGTTCGGCTGGGCAACATGGTAGCAAATGCGTTGCATTGCTCTGAGCAACGCGCGAGGATTTGACAGCAACCCGCAGCAGCAGAACAAGCGCAATTCCACAGTGCATTGAACCCGCATTTTTATCATATATACATGTGCCACTCGGCAAGGCATTTAACTGTGACTGCTGCACTTCACGCTCAACAAAATTGATTTTTTTCACGCAAAAAATAAAAAAAAGTTTTTTCATGTTGCCATATTAGTTGAGCATTCTTGTGGCATTTTCAGTTTAAGATTAATCCTTCAGTTACTATGCCTTGCATGAAAGGTCGAATTTCAGTTTAACGAAGTTTTGATATACCTAAGCGAGTTGCCGCTTTTACCAACTTCGCTATATTGAGGTTTAACTGTTATATGTACTATTCAAATGGGATTAAGTCGTTTTTATTTTCTAACGTGCGTATTAGAGAGTGACATCACCGAGCGATATGGTCTCTACCCATCTTGACATAAAACAAAGTTCTGCTTCACTCAGGGAATTTTAGCAAAAACACTCAGGGAAAACCTGGAAAACTCAGGGAATTTAGAAAAGTCAACTCGGTAGACACCCTGGTAAACACTCCTTGCCGTGCACGACTGCAAGATTTGGCTGGGCTGTTCATAGCAGTGTCTGCATTCCGCAGGATGTTTTTTCTTTTTTTTTTTCACCAAGCACGACAGGTGGTTCATGACCCTCTTAACACACCTTCTAGCTGGAATAGCTGTGCAATGCATTAAAAGCCCAACAAAGTAGTGGCTGCTCACAGTGTATTTTTCTTTTTTCTTTTTTCTTCAAATAGGTCAAAGGCCATAGAAGTTACACCGCCTAAATCTTTGGACCGCCCAACCTCACCAGAGTTGCTGAAACCTGAAGAGACCCATCCAGTCCCACAAGCATCAACACCTATTCGTGGTGGTGAGGTGGTGGTTGTGTCTAGTGAGTGTCAGGGCTTTGCTCTATTGTTTCTTTCCTTAGCTTACTTAGCTTACTTACCGCACCATTTGTGCTATTTACTATGATACTGCTTGCCTGTTCTTGCTGTGCCCACCCAAGTGCCACTTTCGTGAACTGTCAAAATGTGTAATTCTGCCTGCCTGCACTACAGTGGAGCCTTTTTGGCCTATATTGCCCCTGGTAGAGCAACGAGCCCAGTTGCCAACGAAGATGATTCAAACCAGCTTGCACTTTATTGGTCAGCGCACTAGTGCGCGCCACGTGGTTAGCGCATTCGCGTGCAGCGAAAATGCTGCCCTCAGCCGTGGTTTGAGCGAACGCAAGCAGCTGCGGCAGGGACTCGCCGGCTCCATTGCAGCGGTAGGCCAATAAGTAGGCGGTGGTTTCTTGGCCTGCGTCAGCCAGTTGGCGCGCGCGATGGTGCAAGTTTAGCGAGCGTGTGCCAAGAAACCACATTAACCAAGACCCGCCCGGGCCGACACATGCTCGAAAAACTCGGCATAACATACGACACGCAGCACGGCATCATGGTCCAAATTCCAAGAGCAGTACGCGTGCGAATATACGTTCCACCATTGCCTCGCAACATGCACCCCCAACACCACATGGGACGGCGCAAAGCCAGGGCACAAAGCATGAACCATAGCTACTCCAACGACAAGGAAGCAGTTTTCACAGATGCAGCCCGTTATCCAGACAGGAAGAGTTTCGCGGCGGCAGTTACCAGCCATCGAGGCAAATACCTCACGAGCGTGACCGTTAACAAGGCACACGCCGAAGCGGCAGGGGAAGCGGCTATAGCACTGGCCCTCACACAGACCAAGGCCACATACGTTATCAGCGATTTGCAATTTTGCGAACGGGCGCGTCTCACAAGAGGCGTGCCACATACTACAGTGACATCCCGTACATCCAGGAGAGGTCGACTTCTATAACCGAAGGCACTTGCTGTGGATACAGGCACACACCGGACTGAGCACCCCAAGCGAAGCGGCTCACTGTGTTGCTCGAGGCAACACTCACCGAGCATCATCGGAGGAAGAGAGCCCCCGCCGGGTACGGCAAACGTCTGGGCGTGGGAGGATCGTATGACCAGGTTTCACGATATCACGACACACTACCAGTTACAGAGACGCGTATACCCATCCCCTCACGATAGGCTAAACAGGGCGCAAGCGGTACACTACAGACAATTACAAACAGATTCGTACAGAAACCCCAGACTCATGCACGCCATGTACAGTAGAACCCCGCTGATACGTTTTTGAAGGGACCGTAGGAAATAAACGTAAGAGACAGGAAACGCAAGAGCCGAAAAACAGGAAAAACGGCAAAATATTTAGTGGTACAGAATTTTATTTCAATGCTTACGAGCAGCACGAAAATTGGTGCGCTCAGCCACGATCTAGTCGACGGATAGGAACGCGGAGCTGGGGACGGCCTCATCCACAGAAATGTAATCAACATATGTGATTTTTTTTTAACACCAACAGCTGTAGGCATGAAAGAACTAAGCACACGCAATCACGACCAGCGCGGCGAGTTCGACCGCGAACCGTGCGCACGACCATGCGAGCTCCAACCAGCTCGAACTCCTCCCGTCCTCCGAGGCTCCGACAAATAACGATGATGATGAGTCTACGCCAAGGAGGTTTAAAAGAAAATTCTGGAGTGGAAGCTCTCAAAACGCCTTGCCAGCAAAAGTGAAGCCAGCTTTTGCCCACCAAAGAGCTCGGAGACATGCTCTTTTCTGGTTCAGTTCAGTTCAGTTCAGTTTTATTTCCTTAAAGGCCCCCATTCAGGGGGTGTTACATAAGGGGTGGGATTACAAATAAATGACAAACAGTGAAGATTCAATTAACATTGCAAATAAGACAAACGGCGAAGTTTCAAATTAACATAGCAGGTGATCAGTGACGCGTTCCTGGAAGGTAGATGATGAGGCAATGGTGACAATGTCATAGGGCAGGCCGTTCCAGTCTGAAGCTGCTCGGAGGAATAATGAAGCAGAAAACGTAGTGGTGCGTGATGGCGGGCGAGCAACTTGAAGTGGATGACTGGTGCGGTGGGAAATGCGTGAGGCGGCTGTGATATACGGGGCTTGATTGAGAGAAGAATAAAAGAACTTATGATAAAGGGTAAGGCTAGCAATGCGGCGACGATAAGAAAGGAGTGATAGGCCGGATTTAGCTTTCAAGGGTGAAATGCTGACGTCATATGAATATGAGGAATGAATGAATCGGGTGGCCCGATTTTGAACGCCTTCCAATGCAGTGATTAGATATGCTTGATGCGGGCTCCAGATGGCAGATGCGTATTCTAATTTTGGTCTGATAAGTGCTTTATATGCGAGTAATTTAACATGGGGTGGGGAAAGTTGGAGGTGGCGTTTAAGAAAACCGAGCGTTTTGTTCGATGCTGAAATGATGTTAGTAATATGGTGCCTACTTGGAGATCAAATGGCTTTGATCTGTTAGTGTAAGAGCTACGTTAATTATAAAATAAAAGAGCGTTGTTGCCGACAAAAGTAACCCGTCGCGGAAGTATTGGCGATTGATATCCATTAAAATTTGCCATGACTTTGAGGCTTATTTACGGAAACTAGTAACACAAAGACACACTTGCAGCAGTATCTGACCCGTAAAAGTTGCCACATTAAACTTCTCTGGCGTGCGTGGAAAACGCTCGCTTTCCTTCGCCAAATGCCGATGGTTTATCGTGCCCCTACTAAGATGGCGGGTGCAGCCGGCATCTTTTGGTGGGCACGGCTTCACTATTGCGCAATAATCGCCACTCCAGCAATTTTTTTTAACCTCCTTGGTCTACGCCAACACGATGGCAGAAGTGAATGCCAATCTCGAAGGCCTTGCTTTCGCAAGCAATTACGTCATAGACGCCATGTTCGTGCAATACAAATCTCAAAGGCCTTGCTTTCGCGAGCAATTATGTCATAAACGCCATCTTTGCAATACGAATCTTGAAGGCGATGCTTTTGTTTGCATCAATCGAGAGATCCTGTTGCTTGCACCTTACATGCGGCTAATGTTACGGTCAAACCAGGCCAAGCTGCGTGAAAATGCATCAATGACCGCTCTCTTCAGTAGTCACTCAGTCGGCTCCGAGCGCACTTCGCGACGTATCATACGGGAACGGTCCGACAGTTACGACGTAACAGCGGGGTTTCCAATACATTGTATCCTATGGGAGCTATGCCGGGACCGGCAGAAAACGACGTAACAGCTGGGAAAACGCGGCAGTGAGGAACGTAACAGCGGGGTTCTACTGTATCCAGATATTCACACTACAAACAGATGCAGCTCGTGTGGCGAGGTTGCCACGCTTAGCCACATGTTGTGGAAGTGTCGGGGCTTAATAGACAAATCGAACAGTGCCGATTCATCCGTCTCTTCCACCGCCAGCCTCCACTCGCGCTGGAAGACCGCACTGCTCAGCTCGAACCTGACAGCACAACTCTGGGCTGTCCAGCGTGCCGAGGAAGCCGCTTCGAGACAAGGTCTCGGAACCGTGTCTGCAGTGGGTGCCCAGGCCCACTAAAAAGACGCCGGACTCAAATCTCATTGATTTGACAATAAAGTTTCCGCTCCTCCCTGCGGGAGGCAATGACTAAAGGCTAAATAGCCTGACGAGGTCTTGACCTCCTGATACAGTCTGCGTCAGTGCCACATTATACACATTTACACATCAGTAACATACACATATACAAATAAGTGACATATTATACACATTTCAGTAGTATGAGACATTACTTGGTTTTACATGCTATCATATTCATTCTTTTTTTTTTCATACATATACATTCACAAAGATTTATACCTTCAGAACATGCTTACTTCTGCATACATACACAAAAATGTTTTACAAAAAACAGGCTTCTTTCTACATAATATATCTTCAGAATATATTTTTCATGAGTAGCTGCACCAAATCTCTACACACTTCTGTTGTTCTGCACTGCTTCAAGTGATCAAAAACAATTTTTCTGTGCAAGTCTTGCTCCGAAATTGACCCATATCATATCTTAAACGGGCTGGACCACTACTGCTTTTAGCGTTTTCCCTTAATGTTTCCTCTTGTGTCCCTTGTCTAATTCGTTCATTTATTCACTTTACCCAGGCTTATCAATGATAGACGACTCCGGCTCTCACCTAAAGGATGCTTGTGAAATTGGAACTTCTGAAGTTGACAAAGGAGAGCTGTAAGTATTGCAGTAGTACTTTTTCTTTTGAGATTGATTACTTGCATTGTTGCATGTTAATACTTGAAATCGCAAAAAATGGGAGGTGGGGTGGTGGTTTGATGCCATTCATAGGCTGCTGTATGGACAAACTCGAAGCTTTTTCCTCGGTGACATCCACTATTCAGCATGCTTGCCATAATTTATTCACACATGAAAGGCACACTCTTGGCACATGAGTGCGGAATACTTATTTTCAGCTGTGCTTAAAATAATATGTTTGTGAAGGTATGCACAAAAGAGCTGGGCTGGGTTGGCTGGGTCAGTTGACTTTGGTGGAAGTTGCACAACTTCGCTAAACACTGTATGCCAGAAGTATTCATCGGAAGTTTCCTTTCTCAGCTCTCTCTTCAACCCTTTGAGGGTCGATTTTTTTTTTTTTTAATCTTTCCCAGATGGTCAAATCACTTTATTGTGGGTTTTGAATACAGTCAACTGCCGATTTTTCGGACGTGCTTGAAAGTTCGGATGCTTTCGCGGCATCATCACAAGCCCCATAGACGCCAGTGTATAAAAACGTCTGAAATTTCAAACTCTAAAACTCTTCAGCATCCGATTTTTCGGACTTTCTGCCCAAACTCCAGGTCCGAAACGGCATTAATTGAAGACCCCACCTCTGCCGCGTCTATCATCTCTTTAAGTTCAAACCAGCGCCTTCGCGAGCCGATTTGTTTACGACCGTAGCACTGTCCCAAAGCCAGCTTTGCCACAATGCATAAGTGTTATGGGGTGAGGCAGACCAAAAATCCGGAGCCACTATCACAGTGCATTGCAGCGATGTCTTCATGGATAAGCAGCGGAAATGCACGGAGGCGTGATGGCAGCAGGTGGCAAACGCGCCAGTACGACTTAATCGCTGACAGCCCTTTATGATGAGCGTCTTCAGCTAACTGCTCGGTAGTGCACATGGACTAACCCAGTTGTGAGCATACTAAATGCGCCACGCCGCCATTCATGCCGCCTCTTTGTGCGAGACGGCTAAGCACAGACGTGCTGCCTTCACGAACAAAAGCAGCTCGCCACCACCGCGCCTGTGTGCGGTCAAGAAAAGAGCGGGGATAATGAGCACTTTCACAACAAATGCATGCGTACGGTGCAGCAAGCGTCCCGTCAGTGACGGCGCACATCAGCTTAGTAGGTGATGGGCTGCACACAATCGGCTCGTGTGGCAGCTAATGCTGTGTGTCGGCGGAGATTTTCGTGCAATAGCACATCGTTTACATGTGCGCACGCATTGGGGAAAGTAGGACGAAACCTGCTCCTCCACCACGGCCTTTGTGTTCCGCATCATTGTTTTCAAATGCTCGATGTGAGAGAGCCTTAATATTTTCCGCATTTCGATGGTATCAGTGGCCCTCATCACAACACGCAAATTTGCAATTGGCGGTTGGCACGTAGTAAAATGGGGTTTGCGGCAGTTACCGAATGTACAGTAGAACCCTGCTGATACATTTTTGAAGGGACCGTAGGAAATAAACGTAAGAGACAGGAAACGCAAGAGCCGAAAAACAGGAAAAACGACAAAATATTTAGTGGTACAGAATTTTATTTCAATGCTTACGAGCAGCACGAAAATTGGCGCGCTCAGCCACGATCTAGTCGACGGATAGAAACGCGGAGCTGGGGACGGCCTCATCCACAGAAATGTAATCAACGTATGTGATCTTTTTTAACACCAACAGCTGTAGGCATGAAAGAACTAAGCACACGCAATCACGACCAGCGCGGCGAGTCCGACCACGAACCGCGCGCACGACCAAGGAGGTTTAAATAAAACTTGCTGGAGTGGAGGCCGCCTATACTTACCAATGGGCCGCAGTGAAGCCGCGCCGCGCGCGCGGCGGCCATCTTGCCATAGGCAAGAAACGGGAGCCAAAGCGCGCCCGCCGCGCTGACCACGTCTTTCAGCCGTGGTTTTTAATGGTTATAATGGCGAACATTAAGGGAGAAGTTGTCAAGAATAAGGAGCGAAATCGCAGATAAGAATGCGGTCAGTTTTATTCTGTTTCTTTTGGCGTTTTCCTTACAAGCATGCACACCGAAGGGCCTGTATCACTGTTTTTTTTTTTTTTTTAATACTTATCCTCGTAAGAGCACACTTCACTTCTCGGCATTCATTTTCCTGATTATTTCGTTCGTCATGTGACTGAGTCTTATGCATATATGGAGTTCGGGCACTTTCTTTGAGCGGAATATAAATGTGGGTCCAAAGCACCACACTCGATATGCTCATCGAGAAGGATATATATTCGTCAAGGCTTGAAAGCCATCTCTTTTCTCAAGACAAGCTCAAAATCTCCAAAAAGAATAGTTTTGGCTTTGCATGGACGTGCTTCAAGGGCATTCAGCTTGCAGTCGACACTATTTCAATAGGTACAGCTTTTTCTATACTATTTCGTAGGCTCGACCGCTCTCTCTTACCCTGTCAATGAATCAATTAAAAACGCCCAAGTGGCATAAGTCATAAGTTTAAGCCAACGAGCATAGTCTGTCATCATGTACAGTAGAACCTCGTTGATACGTTTCCGAAAAAAACGCGGAAAATAAACGTATGATCCGGGAAAACGTACGATCCGAATCCAGTAAAAATTGAGATCAGCCAGCTAGTTCCGATCCTGACCGAAAATAACGTCGTGGTCACGTGTATTGAAATCCCGAGACAACCCGAATAATGCAAAATCGAACTCTGAGACAACCGGCGTAGACGTAAAGAAACGCTACCGCCATGTCAGCAGACGAAACTTTGCGCCGCATGAGTGTTGGTTCTTTCTGCATTGTCGCTTGGAAATATGGGGCTAGGTTTGCCGAAGAGCAGAAGTGATATTCTCGAACATACGCATTTGGGATACGATCACGTACGTTCGAAAGATCACGCGTGACTCGCCCCGTCCGTGAAGGAAAACTGCCGCCCCGCTAAAGGCTTAACAAGCTCAACTCTTCGCAGTGCACGTAAAAATCGCGGTACAACACGATATGCGATATCTCGCGAGAGTGATAAGCGTCCCCGAAAGCGACAGCTGTTCGCGGCTATCGCATACTACGTCGCACACTCGCGCTGATCAGTTTGCGTTCTGTCTTAACTTGAGACATGCGCTGGTATGTTCGCCGCCACTAGTAATCGCACCATCTCGCACGGCGAAATGGGCTTTAAAAGATAACGCCCGGCGTAATGGCAACCGAAGGTGAAGTCCCCAAGCGCCCGCACTGCGATCTGTCGAGTCCTCACAAAGATGGCGGCGAGCGCACATCGTCTCGTTTTTGGCGTCTGATAACCAGAAACCTCCTAGATATCTTCCAGAACAAATCTTTTCTGTCAGCTTCTGACGACCCGCTGGTAGGCAGAACTGCCCAGCCAGAGAAATACGAACGCCGACTGGAATTGCGCCGGGCGGAGCAACCCAAAAACGATTGCGCTCCGGGAGAAAAGTGTGCGGGAAATTATCGGCCATATTGACTAGGCACAATGGCGGCGTTGCTATGGTTACGGGACGCGGCGTGTTGTGCACCGGTGGCGATGCGGCAGCGGCATGTGTGTTTCCGCGGCAAGCCGTTCAAAGATTGTGACGGCCCGCGTCGCCGCGTGGGTGACAGAGAGCGGCGATCGAGCAATTCGGAAGAGACGCGGAGGGGACAATTGAGCAAATCGGAGAAAGCACGGAGGGGGGAAAGGCACTGCGGAGAAGCTGCCGTCGCTGAGAGGGCCTTTTTTCGCACACCTGAATGAGAGTTTCTGAGTAGAAAACGTATCATACGACCCTAGTTTTCCGCGGTGCTGAACGTTGCTGCCGAATAATCGTATTTGCCGGGAACGTATTAACCGGAACATATTACACACAACTGTATTGGGTTATTTTTAATTTTCGCGATTTCGAGCGTAGGAGCCGGGAAATCGTATCAAGCGGGAACGTATCAACGAGGTTCTACTGTATTCCAGTCCCAAAGTCCGCATATCTAACTGTTTAGTCGCCCACAATCTCAACAGGTTTTCTCATTTGTCATCAACAATCAAAGTACAGTAGTTTTCGTGCGGCATTGGGCTAGCTTTTTCGAGACAGTGACTCATCTGTGAAGCCAGCATTTCCTTTGATGGAATTCTGTACAACGTTCTCGTATAGAGCGCTCTGCTGACAGTGCGCGATTAAACTTTGTGCGTACGTACTCGTAAGCTGATGGAGAATAGAAGTGCAGCGTTAACGCAAACGCCCGCAGCTCGGATGTAATACGTGCCTTTCTGGTCTTTCCGTGCCCTAGGGGTTGCTGTATGTATGGGGGAAGGCTGCAGTGAACATCGCCCTGCCCTAATCACACATGAGCTTTTGATCCTTGATCTCCTTTATTATCGCTTGAGGATCGAGCCTCGCTCTTTTTGGTTAGTGTGCAATTTTTCTGCTGCAGAATTTTCATCTTGAGCTGTTTTATCTCTTCTTGGAAAAGATGAAGCATTTCATCGTAATGCAACTGTCCCATCTTCAACTTTTTTCAATTTGAACGCATCTAACGGCCGAAGTACCCCTGGGCGATCGGTTAGGTCGCTTTATTTGCAGCTGGAAAGAGCACTGCACAGTTCAGACCTGCTGGATTTACTCGATCACTGCACTGCATAAAGCAAATACAAATATAACGAAAAAATGCACGAATGTAAGAAAAAAAAAGGTCCTTGTATATTGCCCAAATGACGTTACTTAACCTCGTAGTTGCGAGCTACCCTTTTATAGCACGAACAGGGCAACCAATAACGAAATCTCGCCTATTTATATAATTTCAATTAATAGCAAGCAGTGCGTTATTTTCCTATTCGCGCTCCGCACCAGTGGTATCAACAAGCACAAGAATGTGTATCACTGGGTTTTGTAAGTGCTTTACAAATGCGTCAAGCACAGCTAGTCGAAGAACTCCCAGGTCGCAGCCTAGTCCGGTCGAAACAATTTGGCGAAAAGTGCCTCTAACATATGCGATCGCCGTCTTTTGGCTTCCAGACTTCCCGTCAAACAGCCTGCCCCGACGTGCTTCAAACATTTGAGTCCTTACGAAACTGGTTAGGAAAAAAGAATGACCGTTAGATTTGAAATTGGAGACAGATTGCGGGCTGTCAGCATATGTTCCGGCATATAGAGAAGTTTTCATCGAGCTCGAAATGTTCTGCTTACAACTGAAACTTCATCCCAGAGTACCTTTTTGCTCGATTTATACAGCCGTACGCAACGCACAATGTATCCAACAACGTCTGGACGCCACCACGCCAGAGAACAGCTAGAACATCTATGCGGCCGCTGCAGCATGCATTGCGGAAGGCGCGCTTTCTGCCTATGGCAAGATGGCGGCACGCGGCTTCAGCTGAGGGCCGCCTCCTCCACTCCAGCAAATTTTATTTTAACCTCCTTGCGCACGACCATGCGAGCTCCAACCAGCTCGAACTCCTCCCGTCCTCAGATAAATAACGATGATGATGAGTCTACGCCAACGCGATGGCAGAAGTGAGTGCCAATCTCGAAGGCCTTGCTATCGCAAGCAATTACGTCATAGACGCCATGTTTGTAAAATACAAATCTCAAAGGCTATGCTTTTGTCAATAGTAAATGCCAGTCTCGAAGGCGATGCATTTGTTTGCATCAATCAAAAGATCCTGTTGCTTGCACCTCTCATGCGGCTAATGTTACGGTCAAACCAGGCCAAGCTGCGTGAAAATGCACCAATGACCGCTCCCTTCGGTTGTCACGGTAGTCACTCGGTCGGCTCCGAGCGCACTTCGCGACGTATCATACGGGAACGGTCCGACAGTTACGACGTAACAGCGGGGTTCCCAGTACATTGTATACTATGGGAGCTATGCCGGGACCGGCGGAAAACGGCGTAACAGCCGGGAAAACGCAGCAGTGAGGAACGTAACAGCGGGGTTCTACTGTATTCCCAAGAGCCTGAACACGCATCAAATCGCCTGATAAATTACTGGGAGGCACTGAAAATATTTCTGACATGGCTGTGGCGATTTGACTGCTTGGCAGAATGAAAAAGCACGAATTCGTTTTTTCGGACTGCCCAATTTTTTAGACGATTTCGCAGTCCCTAGGGTGTCTGAAAAATCGCACATTGACTGTATACAAGATGTGTAATATCGGGAAGAAATAGTAAAAAAAAAAAAAATCGGGGACAGTATTTTGGTGTCAGCATCACTCAGAACTGAAAATGTTCAATAGTATTTCAGAGTGTGGTATTCCTTGAAAGGCGGGTCTATACATAGTGCCTTATCGCTGTCTGCAGACATAAAGCAAAAGCAAAATCAGTGTTGGAAGAGTCATTACTGTCGGTGTCAAGAGAACAGGCAGTGCATTCGACCGTATTGCCACTTTGCCGTGCATCTGAAGAACTCCTAGGAATCTCAGTAAACAAGGAGAGCGACAATACCTCGTGAGCTAAGAGCAGCACCCCTAAAGATGAAAATCAACTTCCTCCGCCCTTGCAGGGGAGTGCCAATAAAGATAAAAATCAAGTTTTGCATGCCTCCGTTGTGATCACCCTGGGAAAGCAAAGCCACAAAAAGGTGTTGCCGCAGGCCGCGCAAGGCGCTGAAGCTAGGAATCAGTTCTATTTATCTCCGCAAGAAGGTAGCACAATCAAATTTCTACCGCTTCTTGTAAGACCTAGGAGGTGGCAGCACATCCCAGTGAGCATGCATCGTCATTACAGTACCCGCCGTCAAACCGTACCCATACGGCAAAGACCTTGTGGGACGGAAAACCGCCACCGTACATCTACGGCAAAAACCCTCAAAGTTTAAAGGGCAGTTCTTAGACCACTCATTATGGTATGAGAACTGGGTTCCTCAAGAGTGTAATAAATAATTGCATCACTTTTCACAAGTTCGAAATGCACACCTAGCACAACTTGGCCTTGTATAATAAAGGGACCCTCTAAGCTTTTCAAACAACCCATTTTTTATTTGCAGATTGCATAGGCTGATAGTCAAAGAAGCCTTTACCATAGGTCACAACATTGATATCAGAATATTTAGTATTTCAGTCTCGGCAAAGAAATCGTCACATACCTGCCTGCCGCATTGGTGCACAGTGGCCCTCGCCGGAAGCATTTTTGGCTTAAACAATATAACCAGGCACTCTTTCATGATTGGTTAAGAACAAAGTTCTAGATAATAACTTTACTGCTGCATAATTGTGCTTAGATTCCTTCTCCTTTTCTGTTTCCTTGTTTGATTTACTTTTTATTGGGGGTGGGACAATATTTAAACTTTCGAATATTTTCTAATAGTGCTAACTAGTCGTTTCAATTCACACCGGAATTTTGCTATTCGAAGTATTCGAACTTCCGTAAAATAAGTAGTATAATGGTTTCATTCGCTAAAAATCCAACCACAGCGCTTCTGAATGATACATGGAAATCCACTTCTCCTCGCAAACTTCGACCTATCAGAAAGGTTAACAGTGCGAATAACAAAATTTTGAGTGCGAAGCGAATTCGAATAATAAAGTTTGAGTGCGAATCGAATGGAATAATTTTCGAATATTTCTCGGATATTTTTCGAATACTTCGAAGCGAAATTACAGGAAAAAGGTTGCAGAGGATTCCTAAGCATATTCTAAATTACATTCTAAAGGCATTATAGCTCCGCAATGGCACAACCGGGCGCCGCCATTTTGGGCTCGTTGAAAGGGCATTTCTCTATCTTCAAATTTCCTGCCTCAGCTAGGTCCTCCATTAAGAAGCAAGTGTACAAAAAGCAAATGTTTAAAGTTCGTTTGGAGGTCTCCCATGGTCTGCGTCTGCAATGTTGCTCCAGCACGCCTCTCCATTGGTCCGGTCTCGCTCCGGGAAAGCGTCGTCTGCTGCTTGCACATCGCAAGGTCGCGGTTGTCGACAGTCGCGCTACTTAGTGACGCGTTCGCTTGTGCTGTGTTCACGGGTCGACGATCACTTAGAATATAATTACGCTTTAGTTTGGCAACTGCAAGCGGAACGTCAATCACCAGATTGCGATAGTGCGCCACTCTCGTCACGAACATCGCGGAGGTGCATCTCGGGCCGACTCTGGGACCTGCAGTTAGAGGTTCTGCTTGTCAGCACATCGGACCTCGTGACGAAGACCATAGCTGGATGACTCTTTGTACTCGCGATCGAGCATGACATACTTTGAAACTTCGGGCACTGCGGCCATGCACACCGCGGCCACGCACACCGCGACCGAGCTTACTGCTCGAAGTCATGCACTAGTTACGGCTTTTTCGCGAAAGCGAAGAAGCTGCATTGTGTTTCGTCACAAGCAACAAATCGCATCGCCCACTGGCTCCTTGGAATCGTAGATGGGCACTTGTCGCATCAGCAGCGGACCCCCCACCCAAGCTCGTCGCACAGCGACCGCTCAGAGCACTGGTGGAAGTGGCTAGCAGCTTCACACGTCGGCACCCCAAAATGCAAGACCAAGCATGCTGCACACCTTTTCATCGTCGTTATGCTTATTTTCCGTTAGTATTATAAACCGTTATACTTATTTTCCGGAGGTTCGAATAGTTCGAATAGTAAAATTCCAGTTTCATACTTGATCGACTCGTTTTGTAAAGCGTGCTTGCCAAATAATGTCTTGGTTCTGCGAAGTCAGCCTGTGATACCAAATTCATTAGTACCACCTTAAGAACAATGAAATATCAAGTCATCGAGGCTTGTGCCAATACTGCACATTACGTCAACCACGTCGCTATGCGACAGGCAGCAGCACAGTTTCGTTTTCACACGGCGGACAGCACGCTGCCGCTACATCTATGGGTTATTGTGCAAAAGGAACTGTTTTGTTTTTGGCCAAGTGTTACACTGCATTTTAACTCAAAAGCGTTACTTGGCCAGGTTTTTAAAACGCACACTCATCCGGCGTCCGTAAAAGCCGTGTGCGAAAAACACGTGACATCTCCCACCATAACTGACGCTGGCGCCAACAACTGCGGCAGAAACCACTCGCAGCCACGTACTAAGAGAGGGGAATCCCCATGGCAGTACTCCCACCTAGAAGGGAGCACGCCACATCAATCGTCCCTCAACTTCTGTGGAGGCAGTGTTGCAGCAGCATTCATAGCAATTTTGCAACACTTAGCTGCAGCGAGTCCAATGCCTACATTGTAGGCTTAGCATTGACATCGGCAGAAGATTTGTCAACGTCGTTATTTATAGCACCACAATGACGAAATGAAAGAGGACGTGTAAAGTGCAACTCTGACATGCAGTGACATGCAACAGTCATATGCAACCACTTTGGTTGTACCGGATTACGTAAATAAACACAATTCGGCCTCCGCATTTCCTTATTCTTTGTAATGTAACTCGGGAACACCACTCCACAGCACCCCTCTGTAACACCAACCTAGCGAAAGGACACGATTTCGTGTTCTTATCTCATAAGAATATGCTTAGGAATGCTCTGCAACTATTTTCTGCAATTTTGCTTGGAAGTATATTCGAAAAATATTCTATTCGATTTGCACTCAAATTTTAATATTCGAATTCGCTTCACATCGAAAATTTTGCTATTTGCACAGCTTTACTTTCTTTTTTTTAACGCAAAGGGATACAGTCATGAAAAAAAAAAAAGAGAGAGGCACAACTATGAATCAAAACAGCAATCAAAAATGAAAACAAGACCACCTTTCTTGGTATCTGCAATGCCTGTATATTTGTCTCTATCTACTGCGCTTTTTATCTCTGGTGTATCAAAGTGATTTAGCTGAAAACGCACTGTGTCCAAAAAAAGTAATTTAGTCGGTGTGGATGATGAGAAAAGAGCTGAAAATTGTGCTGAAACACCTAGGCTCACGAAGCAGAGGTTTTTCTCACCTTTCCTGCTGCCGACCACTGCCATCCTAGTATGGTTCCAAAGGTCAGAGTTTTGCCTCTCTGTTCCCATCCCCATGCATACAATGGCTGCCTAGGAAAACAAGAACAGGAGACAAAAAAAAGAATAACGATGAAGGTAGGTCGCGCTGTTTCACGATGTTTGTGGACCTCCGATGCTCGCCTGTTGTCGGCCTGCTTTGCTTGCAGTTTATTATGTCACACTAACGTACTGGCATTGTCGTTTTGCCGTTAAGTTTTACATTTTTAAAGTGAAACTTTTACGTTCATTTTCTCTTTTCTAATAAACTTATGATCACAGAACAAATGAAAGTACAGTTATCAGTCTAAACTAGTTTAGTATTTCTCATTAGTGTCTGTTTATAAAGTTAACTTAAGTTGTACATGTTTACAGTTTTGTTTTTCTTCTGTATTACTATTACCTTCCTGCTACAGATAATGTGACCTGCTCCCTTTCAGGTCTCCAAAAGTCCCAGTGGAGCACGAAGTGACTTTCTCTTCAAAGCACACCATATTGGAGGTTGGCGAGGCAGGGCACTGGGAGCAGCAGGCTGGCGAAGTGGACCGTAGCCATGTGTCCGTGATTAGCGTGGGTGACCATGAGGTGGTGAAGGACTCATCACTGGTCGTGAGCCCCCGCGAAGGCCCAGCATCGCCTCGTCTAGTGCTGCGGCAGTCAACAGCAGGGCCTCGCGAGGGCTCTCCTGAGAAGCGAAACTCATTCCCACGTATGCATGAAGGTGCACAGCAACGGCCCCCACTTGTGAACGGAGGCTCACACGAAGCGTTGTCTCCCGAGCGACCCAAGGTTCGAGTGAATGTCAAGCTGCAACAGGGCTCAGCATCGCCACCTCGTGTGGAAAAGGCACCTCGGCGGCCCCCTGCCTCTGCAACAGACGCACCAGTCGAGCGCCGCCGAAAAGAGGTATCAGACACGGAAAGTGTTTCGACCTTGGACAGTGTAGGCAGTCGCACAAGTGGCAGCGACAAGGAGAATCGCAAAGAGGACTGGGAAGCCACCAAGGAAAAGGTGGGTGCTTGACAGTGTTAAGGGATACACATTGACTTTCTTGGCATAATTTACGCACATATTTATGGCAAAGTGGTTTTACAGTAGAGCCTTGTGAATTTGCACTTCATCAGATGGGAAAAAAATGTTAATTAACCAGATGTCAAATTATTAGGGGTATCAAGATAACAACAGAGAGATGCTTACTACATCGACACGCTTTTATTTACTGACTGAATCAGTAAATCTAGTTTCTATTTTGCACGAAAGCAGTGTGGAGGCTGTTATTCTTGTCATCTCGTGACCAGTTAATGATCACAATGGTGAGGAACTCACCCTTCCCTTCGCAGTGTGGCAGTGATTGTCGCCCTATGTTTATACTAGGGGTGTGCGAATATGTGAACTTTCGAATATTTTTCTAACAATGTTTGCTATTCGATTCAATTTGCACCGGAATTTTCCTATTCAATGTATTGAAACTTCCGGAAAATAAATATAACGACGAAAGATCGGCGTGCAGCGGGCTTGGTCTTGCGCTTTGGGGCGCTGACATGCGAAACTGCTAGCCACTTCCACCGGTGTTCCGAGCAGTCGCTGCGCGACGAGCTTGGCCGGGGTGTTCCGCTGCCGATGCGTCAAATGCCCATCCACAATTCCGAGGAGCCAGCAGGCGATGCGATTCATTGCTTGTGACGAAGCACATTGCAGCTTCTTCACTTTTTCATGTCCGCTAGCGCGATGTCCTTGCCCACAAAGAATTCGGATTCGTCTCTTACATCGATACCGTGAGCAGAGTTAGGCCTAGCCACGACTTAGAGCACTTAGAGCAGTAGGCTCGGTCCCAATGTATGTGGCCGCGGTGCCCTATGTTTCAAAGTACGTCATGGTCGATCATGAGTATAATGAGTCATCTTGCGATGGTATTCATCACAAGGTCCGAAGTGCTGATAAGCAGAACCTCTAACCCTGGGTCCCACTAGTCTCATACAATCGGTCCGAGACGTGCATCTGCGATGTTCGCGACGAGCGTGGCGCACTGTCGTAATCTGATGATTAAGCTTCCGCTTGCAGCTGCCAAATTAAAGTGTAATTATATTTTAAATGATCATTGACCCGTGAACATAGAACGAGCGCGAACGCATTACAGCGCAATTTTCGAAAGCCGCGACCTTGGCATGCACGAGCAGCAGACGATGCTCTCCTGGAGCGAGGATTGGACCAATGGCGAGACGTGCGGAGCAACATGGTGGACGCGACCAATCGGAGACCTCGAAACAAACTTCAAACATTTGCTTTTTGTACGCTCTTTCTGAATGGAGGACCTAGCTACAGTGGGAAAATTGAAGATGGAGAAATGCTCCTTCCAACGAGCCCGAAATGGAGGCACCCGGTTGTGCCATTGCGGAGCTATAATTATTTTAAAAACTCCGTTCTTTTTTGTGGTCTCCACAATAACTTTTGCCACCGATATTTTACCACACTGCTGTGTAGTTTTCAGTGAAGATATTTGAGAATCAGAAAAAGAGCTACAGAAATTGAAAATGTGATTTTCAAGAAAATGCAATAAAATTTTTCGCAATACGAAAGCCGTATGCCCCCTTAAGAATAAATTTGTTTTTTAACCGTGTTTGTCCGTGTTTCTTTGATCGTGTTTGGTTATAACATACCCATACAGTGTTTACACAAAAGTCTGTTGTAACGGTACTTGGATTTTATATATTTCTTGTACAACAGACCAAGATTCTCTTCACTATGAAGGTCTGTTGTAATGAGGTTACACTGTATGCGTTCTGTCGCCATTTTGTGGTGGTGGTAATGTCATTACATCTGCCACTGGCGGTCGACTCTTGCTAATGCCGCAAACTTGGTCTCAGTTTTGTACGCGATCGACTTGTTTTGCGAAACATGCTTTCCAAATTATGTCTTAACGCTGCAAAATTAATGCGATATAAAATTCATTAGTATCACCCAAAAAACGGTGAAATATCAAGTTATCCATGCTCATGGCATTGCCTGTTACGTCACGCGTGTCACTGCGCGACAGCTAGCAGCACAGTTTCATTTTCATGCAGCGGACAGCGCGCTCCCGCCAGATGTACGGGTTGCCGTGCAAAAGGAATTGTTTTCTTTTCGGCCATGTTTTGCACTGCATTTTAACACGAAAGCACGCTCCCATCGTTTTCACACACATACTCTCTGTTGAGGCGGAAACACTTTGCCGCAACTAAAATGGCGTTAACTAGACTAATGAATGAAAACTCACTAATTAACTTTTTAATTGACATGAAGGCAGCTGTTTATATTAGAAAATTGTAGTGTTTGCCGTAATTGCACGTAAAATTGCACAGGTAGTTCTGGTCTGACGTAATAGAGTGGCCTTGTTTCCTGCGCACTAGGCGCAATCAATTTAGATTTCGCCCTTAACCCTTTGAGGGTCGAATTCTTTCAAAAAAAAGCTTTTCCAGATGGTGCAATTACTTTATTGCAGATTTTTTATGCACACAATATGTAAAGTCAGAAAAAAATTGTAAAATAAAAATCGGGAACAGTATTTTGGTGTCAGCATCACTCATAACTGCAAAATCTTCAGTAGTATTTCAGAGTTCTGTATTCCTTGAAACACGGGTCTACGCACAGTGTGTTATTGCAGTCGGCACACGTAAAAGAAAAGCAAAATCATAGTCATAAGAGTCATCGCTGTCGGTGTCAGGAGAGCGGGCAGTGCGTTCGGCCATATCACCACTTTACCGAGCATCTGAAGAACTCGAAGGAAACTCGGTAAACAAGGAAAGCGAGAATATCTCGTGAGCGCCGGTGATAAACAAGCAAAGAGCAGTGCCAATAAAGATTGAAATCAACTTCTGCTGCCCTGCAAGCGAGTGCTGATAAAGATAAAAATCAAGTTTAGCGCACCTCCGCTATGACCACGCGACAAAACCAAAACTGTGAAAGGGTGTTGCCTCAGGTCGCAAGATGTGCTGAAGTTAGAAATAAGTTCTGCTTATCTCTGCAAGAAGGTAGCACAATCACATTTCACGCGTCTTGCAAGTGCTAGAAGGTGGCAGCACCTCGCAGTGAGCATGCATCATCATTATGGCGCGAAATTTCAAACGGAGGGTCGAAACTGTACCCATACGGCAAAGACCTTGCAGGACAGAAAACCGCCATTACATGCAACTTTCATGATTCTTAAAATATGGGTATGCCATAACTTGGCGCGCACTACAACTTCCTAATAAAAACTGCCCTCAAGTCAATAATTAAAAAGTTTATTAATGAGTCTTTGTTAATTAGTGTCGTCAACGTCATTTTAGTTGCGGCAAAGTATTTCTGCCTCAACATAGAGCATATGTGCAAAAACGACTGGAACGTAACTGTCAAAGTTTTTATTAAAAAATCTGTACTGTCTAAAAAAAATCACCCTATATATTGGAAATTAAATCTGCAATTGTTTTGTCTTTTTTCAGGAACGTAGTGCTAATAATGTACCTGCTATTCGCAAGAAGGCTCTTATGACTCAGAACACTGCTGTACGGCCCAAAACACTCAAGCGAACACGCAAGTTTGTAATTGACGGAGTTGTGATGACAACCACTACCAGCAAAGTCATCTATGGAGACCTTGATGAAGATAAACAAGCCAAAGATTACCATTTTCTCAGGCAAGTTTGGGTATGGCATGCGAGCATCTGCCATGTAGCTGTGCCATGCGTCACCTTTTTTTGCTTTTCTCTATTATTAATGTTCCTCACCCACCTATGGTAGCTTAGCTGTCATAGCATTACACCGCTAAGCACAAGTGCACAGGTTCGATTCCTGATCATGGTTGTCACATTTTGGTGTAGGCGAAATGCAAAAATGCCCATGCACAGGGAAACCTCGTTTATCCGTACCTGGTGAGAACGCGGCATAACTACGCCCTAAACAGTATGTACTAACCACGAAATGCAAATTTGCATCTCCTGGCATGCACCAACACCACCAACAAAGAAATAAATGCAATGCCATAGGTTCCCACTACAAAGCCACTTCTTTATTTTTGCAAAAGCACCGATTCCAGCTCTCCCAAACGACCGTATGATAGCGCGCAGTGGCAAAGTGAAAGAGCATTTCGAAACTATTACAGGGCCTGGAACACACGCCAACTGGCATAGTAACAGAGCGGATGGACATCCGTATCAACTTTCTGCGATATATGTGTACGCGTCTGTGCTTCCATCTGCTTCTGAGTGAAAACTGACACTATCTCTGAAATGCACTGCGGCTGCATAGAGTCGATCATCCCTGGCTAGTTGCATGCAGCACATTGCCTACTCGTATCATGCCGTCACTGCCGCCCCGTTTGCGCCGTGTGTGTGCATTTGCCATCGGAGGGTTCTTCGTACCACCCCGTTCCAGACCGTGCATGGGTGCAGCGAGTAGCTTGTTGCGTCAACGAGGCAACTTCACAACTAAGTTTTAACCATTAGTGCATTTAAAGCAGGTACATAGTATTAGCGAGTTTTGACTGTACTTAGATTAAGGTGAATCCCAGGGGCTTGAAATTTATTCGGAGTCCCCACTACAGGATACAGTCAAATCCCGCTACAACGAAATTGACGGGACGCGCGAAAAAGTTCGTTGCAACGAAATTTCATATATAGACCACAAAAGTTAGGAAGATCTGATGATCATGACTCGTCCTTTGGTCGTGGCAAGCGCATGCATTGTCCTTTGCATTTAACTCTCGCTAACTCGGGCATACTTGGCCGCACACCGAGTGAATGTATTTTCTCGCGTATAACACGCACAAAATATACAGAAAATTTAGTGCTAAACACGGGGTGTGGGTTATACGCAAATTTTGTTGCGCAAGTTGGCTTCACGGTAGTGCAAAGAAGGCGGCTTTGCATCACTATGCGAGTTATACACGTGGGTTATACACGAGCGAATACTACATGCAGGCTACCCTCGAAACGTGCTGAACGCGTAGCACCGCGAAGGAGCGTGCCAAAGTTCGCTAGAGGCTAACTGAAAACGAAGTGCAGGGGTGCAACAGCTGCACCAATTGCACCAATTTGATACAATTCCTTATTTTTGCGCCAAGCTGAGCCAAAACTGTGAAATCTGTTGAAATTGCACCACGCTGTGCCAAAATGCCTGACCAGCTTCAAAATTTTCTCAGTTGCGCAAGTTTTAGCGAGAAATGGAAAGAAAAAACGAAATGGAAAGAAAAGAAAAGTCACTTTCACCGCAAGGACGAAGCAATGAATGCAATAGCAACAAATTGCAATGTTATACGAAGTGAGGCTGGCAGCAAACTCTTTTCTGTCAGATCTCGCGTAACTCTACAAAACATTGGTGTAGGATAATACAGCGGCTCCGGGGAAAGATGCTCTTTCCGCACGGTCCCTTCGCATTGAGAGCGCATCACGTAGAAGGGTGTACGAGCCGCCCGCTAATGGCTGCCGAGATAGTGCGCGCGCCAGCGATCGCGCCCTTAGATTCAAAGTTCAAAGTTGCTGCTCGAGCGACAACCCCCCCCCCCTCGCGTCTTTTCATGCTCATTCAAGACGGGCGGTCCGTTTCCTCTCTGCTTTGACGGTAGGCCTCCCGAGCGGTGCGGTGTTATCGCATGCGCCCTCCGAGCGACTGAGACGGGCTGGCTTGTTTGATCTCTGCTTCAGTCGCGTTCATCGCCCGCACTCGCACGCCTTTACCCGCGGTAGAACATAACTATGCACGGGGGGATGTTATCAATTTGTTCTTTATACGGAACATGACGGCAAAAACCCGCCGAGAGTGTCCATATAATTGAATAAAAAAGGACAGTGGTTCTTAAATTTCTTGATGCTTGTTTCATTGCGTGCAGAACGCTTCTTAAGTCCTGCGGAAAAGCGTACTGAAGTGTAGAAGGGGCTTTTAGTACTAGCTGTCAGGGACGCAGCACATTTTGTTCCTTAATTACTCATTCGTGCACACACCTTGTAATTACGAGTACTAGTACGATCGCTGACGTCTAAAAAATTATTGGCAATAATTTGGAGCTGCTGTGTATCGCGTTTCTGCGGCCTTGAGAAAGAAATAGACAAAAGCGTATGCCAGTTTTCTTTTTTCTCCGCCCCCACTTGCTCCTGCTTTATGAATGTCCCGAATTTCCAGGTTGCCAGGTTCGCAGGTGCACATGAGCACTTGCAGTACCTGTCGAATTATTTGACAGGCCTTGCAAATGCTAATGTGAACTTAGTCATTGTTCGCACTGTGTGGTAGCTCAACACATTGCTTTTATTGAAATAGCAGTGTTCATGTGCACTGTGCACGAGTTAGGTGATTCTTAATGGTTTGTACATATTTTTTTTCTAAAAGTAAGCCTTCTTTGTTATACTGCTCCAAATTTGGAATTTCGGGCTAAAAAATTCAGGTTTTTTTTTTTCGTAACCTCCTCCAAATTTGGATTTCTGTGCTCCAAAAGCAACTTCTTGCTGCTCCAAAAATTGCTGCAAATCCTATTTTGGCTGTTGCACCCCTGGAAGTGCCGAAGCTCCGCACTACCACAGTCACAAGTGAGCGAAAGGAAAGCCGAAACGCTTCGTGCCGTTTTACGACTTTTTATTGCCTTTCCGGTATGTTAGCTGCATACTTGACCGTATTCGCTATCGATGATCGCGACGATAGCGACCGCGGTTTTCTGCTCAGCGGTTGCGACAAACGGTAGTTCCGTTTCAATCTGTGTGCGCTGGCCGTGCGCATGCCTTCTGAACTGCGTCGTTGCTATCTGTGATCGCGTCTGCCACGGTTTTGACCGCAGCATTGCTTTGAGTCGGTGCGCGTATTTTCGTGGTCGCCCATGATTGCATCGACACGACCGCGTTTGTGTTCGCAGCGGTTGCGGCAGAATGTAGTTACGCTTGAACTAGGTGCGCGCTGTCAGCGCGTGTGCCTTCAAAACGCCGTGGATGTCATTCACGATCGCAGGGCTTGTTACGACGAGCAGTAGTTTTGTTTTAGTTCTACGTCAAAACAATGGCAGAAGTTCTTGAAGAACGATTCTTCCGCAGCCCGCACGCGCATCAAACCCGCCGGCAGCGTCATGGCGGATGGACGATCTGACGCCGAGCATCTCGATGGTGAATAATTTACTGGGATATGTGTGTGGTGGCAGAAAGCATGTCTCCAATGAAGACACGGGTCTTGCGATGCGGCCGCACAGCTCTGGCAACGAGAAATTGTCAAATTTCAAGCGGAATTTCGCGGCAATCTTAGGCAAGCTCCTTTTCCTTATGTGGTGGCAGTCGTGAAAACTTCGTTCAAGCGGAAATACCCAGAAAAAGTATTCATTATGACGAGACATTTTTCGCATTGTTTTCTATGTGCGGCTGACGGGAAATAGAAAATTATTCATTGTGGCGGAAATTTCGTTGTAGCGGGATTCGACTGTACCTCATAGTCATCTCTTGGTTTCTGCATCTACAAACTCGAGGTTTTTTTTTTATTGTTGTTGTTTGGGTTCCTTCATAGTTAAATGGGCAAGCATATCTTGCTCGCGAAGCTGTTTCAGATAGGAAGGCCGTTGTACTGCTCACGTGCACTTCAACTTTTGAGCTCGCGTTCTCTTTAAAAATCGCTGCCACTCAAAGGAAATGTTAACCATTAATCGAGGCACATGGTGTTCTTTAGTACGCCCTCAAGAACATTGTTCACCGGTTATTGATGCCTAGTAATGTGGTAAGGAAAGAGTTAAGCAGCCCATTCGTACCACCACTTTCTCTTCTTGAAATGAATAAACTTTTGATTTGGTCTGAAATGTCTGCATCGCCCAGTATGTAGCGGCACCCTCTGTGCACATCAAAACACATTTATCGCCCGCTTTTGTTCTAGGTAATGTTGTAATTGACACAGTGTAGTGTCATTTATGTGAGCCTGTATTGAGACTTTACTGTTGTGACACTGATGCACCTGAAGTGCAAATCATGCAGGGGAGCTCTTCATCTACAGTAAACTCTCAGTAAACTGAAATCTGTTAAACGGAACTGCTGCTTAAATGGAACAGCTGCCTCCGATATGATTGGTTTCGTACTTGTATTCTGCACCCCTGTTCACCTCTCAGTAAACGGAACTCCTGTTAAATGGAACATAATTTCCTGGTCCCTTCAGGTTCCGTTTAATGAGAGTCTACTGTATCTGTATGCACCGTTTAAATTATCAATATTGTCATGGTTTGGCAACAATAATGGACCAGGCAGACACTGCTAAAGTCTGAAGTGGCTCCCAGTTTTCTAAACATCAAATTGATTCCCTCTTGAATGTTACCAACCAACCTCGCGTGCATACTAGCAACTGTGGTCCACAAGTTATAAATTTATGTGTACAGCATAAATTTCTAATTTAAATGCATAGCATTTAGTTGGCAAACACAATAGGTAGCTTTCACTATGCCTGACAGTGTGGTGAGAGCTATCAGTCAACATATCCAATGTCCTCCAGACCGAAAGATGTGTTGCGGTCAGGCAAAGCTGGAACCAACATTTAAGCTTTCTTCTGTTCTTTTCAATATTTTAATTAAACTTTCTCAATTTGTGTTTTGCTGTCTAACAAGCAATCATTGGTATTTTTAGATAGACCGAAACAGTATATCATTTACTGCAGAACATAGACCAAAAATGCCCGTTTGTGTGTGTGTGTGTGTGTGTGTGTGTGTGTGTGTGTGTGTGTGTGTGTGTGTGTGTGTGTGTGTGTGGGTGTGTGTTGTGTGTGTGTGTGTGTGTGTGTGTGTGTGTGTGTGTGTGTGTGTGTGATATACAGGGTGTTTTTTTAGACAATACAGATTTTTTATAAAAATCCTATGACAGTAAGGCTGTTGTTGTTTTCGCACACGCACTCCACGTCAAGGCGGAAAAACTTTGCCGCAGTTAAAATGACACTGTTGCCACTAATTAACAGACTCGTTAATTAACTTCTAATTATTGACATGAGGGCAGATGTTTATATTAGAAAGTTGTAGTGCGTACCAATTTGTGGCATACCTATTTTTTACAAATCGCAAAAGTTGCATGTACTAGTTCGAGATATTCTTCATCGAATGTAAAGGGCGAAATCGAAACTGCCCGTCACAAGGGAGCAACGAAATTTGAATGAAGGCGCGCCGTGTCCGTATGTTTTCGTGAAAAGCTGCAAGTCATCTCACTTGTGCCTGCGCATCGCCTTATTTTCGCAAGGTAGTGTTTAGTGCTTATCTGTTTCTTTCGAACTGTGCACAAGAAAACCGCAATGTCAACCTTTTCTTTGTCTGGTAAGCGTAAAACTCAGGGGCTGCCACTTCGGCGCTTCTTCCTGCAGACACGCGAAATAGCTATTCGCGCCTCTTTATAGTTTAAAAAAGAAACACATAAGCACCACCCATCGAACACGAACATTAAGCTGTCTACTAGTGTATTTTAGAATGCTTGCCAATTTTTCTGGCCAGATTCTGCTTCTCCGCTCCTTCATTTGAATTTCGTCACTTCCCTGTCACGTGTCGTCCTGGTGTTCCGCCGCACTTTGTGCGCGCCGGGCGCGATCAGTTTTGATTTAGCCCTTGAAATTCAATAATGAATATCTCGATCTGTGTGCAACTTTTGTGATTTCTAAAAAATGAGTGTGCCATAAATTGGTACGCACTACAACTTTCTTATATAAACACCTGCCCTCAAGTCAATAATTAAAGAGTTAATTATTGGCAACACTGTCATTTTAACTCTGGCAGAGATTTTCGCCTCGAAATAGAGTTCATGTGTGAAAACAGCAAGAGGCTTACTGTCATGGGATTTTTATAAAAAATTTGTATTGTCTAAAAAAAAACACCCTGTATATTTTATGCATAGAGTCTTGTTATTCACTGTGTGATCAAATGGTCAAATGGTGCTGATACTGACTCGAGCATTTCTTTCCTCAGAAATATTTTTGGAATTCACTTTCCTTAGTATTGTAGTAAGTCACATTCTAAAGAATAATTTTTATAAAGAATCGCCATATCGTGAATTTAATTGTTTTATCTATGTTTTAAACATATTGGCTTATTGTACTGATGGCTTTGCTTTGCAATTTCCAGGAAGCAAGAACTAAGGGAGCTAAAGATGCTCCAGAAGATGGAAAACAAGCAGTTCCAAGACTTGGACATGAAGGAGGAGTTTGCGAGGGAACAGCAGCAGAAAAAGTTTGATCAGGAACTGACGGTACTATGCCACATTTTCTATGTCACATTAAACTTGCTCATTCGTCACTAAATCCTGTAGCTTGCCAACATATACAGTTTGTGCTGTTTTCAGCTGGATTTTATTTAACTCTTTCGTTACCGCGAGAAAATGGTTATTTTCATATGTCTCGGGAAGAAAGTTTTTGCCAGTTCGATAATTACTCCAGCATGCATTGCAGCATACCAAATTAGGCATAATGAAATGGTCATTTCAAAAAAGTATAAGTTATAAAGCAACAAAAATATTGTGGAATGTATCAAAATTTGAAAGTGTGTAACTTTTTTAAAATTGAAAGTGTGTAACAGTGCCTGAGCACAAAACTCTCGTTAATTTGGGCATATTTGGTCGTACATTGGTTAACTTGTCTGTTTCACGGTGTCACAGCGCGTGTGCCCTTCCCCTGGAGGTAAAGTCTCAAAACTCCTCTTGATCTCAGAGGCTTTCATTCTGGCGATACTGGTTATCCCTGCCCTTACCAAAACCCTACCAAAATGGCAGAGGGCAGCACAGGAGAATGAAAAAGGCGGATTCGGACAGTTTGCAGAGCTGACAGGTACGTGAGGCACACTGGTGCGTGAGGTCAAAATCAGATGGCACTAGGGGGTGTCCGAATCGCACTGCCAGTGACGACCTCCCTGAGTAGCATATGCCGATCTCGAAGGCCCTGCTTGCACTAGCTGCAAGTGCCCTAAGGCTGGAAATACATCAAGACTGCCATGTTTCTACAGTAAATGCTCATTAATTTAGACTTATTCTCTGGTCACAGCAAGCACTGTGCGTTGTTCAGTGGCATCAAACTCTCATTAATTTGGTTATATTTGACTGCTACCCGGTTAAAGTACGACGCAAAAGAGCGAAATCACGTCCAACCGAAACAAGGCAGCACGCTAGTCAACGCAGAAATTTAATCTAGTTGGTGGTAACTGAACTTACACATCTTAACAAGTGCATAGCAACAATTACACAAGGAAGAGACTTAAACAGGATGGTAATATGGCACACTCCACAAACAGGAACTTCGGAGCTGAAAAACAGTGACAGCTGCGATGCCATTAATCGTCATTTTCATTTGGCCTGCCACCAACCAAGTCAGTTGCTGAGAGCTCCAGTAACCCAGTGCAGCTCATCCTGCTGCAAAAGGGAAGATCGAAGGTTGCCCTAACCACCGATTTTATTTCCTCAGAAGAACACTAATTAAAGCTCAAGCAACAACACGTGAATTTCTTCACTGTGGCAGGTACAGTAACCAGTTATCGTTTGCTTGATATTGAATGCAAGCCGTGCCTCAGTGACATCAAATAATGCCAGAAAATAGCAAAACAAGCAGATTTTGCACACGTGAGTACCATCTCAACTCTCAATTATGCTGGTGTGAGTGACCAGACATCAAAAACAGTGAGCTGGTGACTGTTTATAGTATGCACTGTTACAACTGCTCAGTATTTATCATTCTTCAGTGTATACATAGTTTTTGTTCAAGAATGCAGGCATAGATTATGACTTTGCATGTATCATTGCTCATTTCTTGGCCGTGTAGCTTTCTCAAGGAAATTGCCAATGCTAAACAAGGCAGTTGTTTTTAAGGGACCACAGCTTGTTGCCCACTTAGGATAAGAGGCGAGCAGCACATCTCAGTAGTTAAATAATTAGTCAGCATAACAAGGTGCACACACAGCTCCATGTACAAAGTTAGTTTTAATTTATAGGGAAGTGCCATCAAGTAAGACTTGCAGTCTTGGAGGATGAGAATTTACCAATGCTGACAGTGCACTGTGTGGCTGCTTTTCGCATATTGTGCTTGCATTGTATTGTATTGTGCTTGCTTGCATTAAATGAAGAAATGTTGTCTTAAAGTCCATATGCTCAAAACTGAACTACAAAAGCACATTTATTTGGCGTACACCTCAGGCAAGGTTCGTTGGCAGCAAATACACTCAAACTTCATTATAACAAAGTCGCATCTGACACGAAAATAAGTTCGTTATATCCGAAAATTTGTTATAAATGTATATTCGTAACACTATATATGACAAGGCTATTCTTCATTTACTTCGTTATAACCGATAATTCTTTATATCCGTGATTATATCGAAGTTTCAGTGTACACGAACTCAGCGGCTGTTCTAGGCATTACCACAACTGAACGCGATCGACATCAGCTCAACTGCGTGTGTGGCTGGCGAGTGCTGAAGTATATGCACCAGCAATGGCAGCATCACATGCTACCAATCACTTCACCGTATGCACAGAACATAAATTCTAGCAACAGCAACATTTAGAGCCGCACAGCTTTAAACATGTTACTTCTCAATGCTGCCGGCTGAATTCACTGTGGTCTACTTTTCGTTCCCAGTATAATTTGTGCTTACATAAATAGAGGTCACACTCATAGTGGCTAATAATTGTAGAACGCCAAGTGGGCGCTCCGAGGTAAAGGAGTGGTGACACAAAAATTCGGACACAATTTGACTGTTGAATCACACTAGTGAGTGCATATAGGTGCCATCTGTACAATATCAGCCACAAATACAGCCTAAAAAGTATTTTAATTGAGTTTTGAAGTTCGTGAAAGTGCAGAATCGGAAATAGAAGCAAAAGACGATGAGGTCAGTTCTGGCCGGGTTACCGGAGGCTTGTACGAGACTGACAACGCTGGTAGCGGCACCTGATGATGCATAGCCTAACCAGAGACCTGCAGTATAACATCACAGCGACTTACCCGCTTACTGATTCTGTGTAAAGCGTTAGCAGTGAGATAATTAGCAACTCACAGTATTCTCATTGCTTTTTTTTCCTCGACAAGAACAGCAACGCGACTGGAAAAATAGAAAAAATATTTTAGTTGGACAAAACGCCACAAGATGTCGCTATGGGCTCCGCAGGTGCCTGCAAACATTAGGAAGTCTACAGACGAACTAAAGCTCTCTGCTGCCGGGATCATATTGCGTAGTGGACAGATAACTGCTTCGGCCCTCCGACGTGCGTACGTGGGATTGGTATGAATACGAGTCAGTAAAGCGTACATCACGTCACTTGCATGTTACACATAAACACTGTTACAGAGCGCCAATGTTGTGATTTCACTGCTTCCTTCGTCACTTCTCGTCCTGCTACTTTACGAATGATCGGAGCGAAAATGTTTCAGCATGTCTAATGCTGTGGCTACTCCAAGCCTGGCGGAAAACGTCGCCTCAGTTGGACATCGACGACAAGAAGAAAATCGCAGATACCGGCGAGATTCGCAAAGTGAATCGAGCTTTTCTTACTGATTTTTACACTCCTCCCAGCTCTTTCCTCCATCGCCGCACTAGAGAAGCAACGTAGTTTGACGATCGAGGAAACAAGCACTCGCAACGCTAAACACCTGATCAACACAGCAGACGAAACAGCAGCGCTGACAACATGGCAGAAGCTGGCCAGTGACGTCACTGGCTCTCGCGGTCACCTGATCGAGTAGGCCGGCTACGTCACGGGGCCACTGAGTGCTCTTCGAAATCGAAACTACCTCTGGTCGTAACATACAAGCATATAATTAAACATACGTCTTGCGCTGGTGCAAATGAGTTTCGTTGCCGCTATTATCGAGTCAGTAGACATTGATTAAGAGCAAAAAACAGAGGTTCACAAATTTTCTGTCACCACTCCTTTAAGAAATCTGGACATCATAATGATTGCACCCCTGAATTTTAGCATCAAAGGTTGAACAACTGTTGCAAGACTTTGAACAGAGGCTCCAGGCTTTAGGAGAACCTGCTTTCCAGTTTCAACTTTAGATTCTTGCTATTTAAAGTTATACTGATCTCTTTCCCTTTTTTCTTTTCCAGACACTTTTGCGAGACTATGACAATGACTTAGAGGCACTGAACCGCACTCAGAAGCAGCAGGTGGAAAAGGCTGAGCAGCAACAGGACCTAGACTTAAAATATGCCTCAAGGCGCATTCGGGCTGAACAGGTACAACTTTCATGATCTAGTTAAAAGCAAGGAAGGGCAACTATTTTTTTCTTGTGTGAACATTTTGGTAGTTAGGTGCAAGGAGCTATTTTTTTAAAAGGGACCCTCTAACACTTTTCAAAAAAATATTTTTTCTAGTTGGAGGCTATGTAGATTCGTTGCTACAAAGGTAGACATAACGAGAATGGCAGCGATAGCATTACACGATAAGAACTTATTCAGCTGACAAGATTCAACAGGATGAAATACAGCCAGGAAACACAAGGGCATGTGTGAAATAGAGCAGATGACACGTGGTGTTTACCGTTA
Source organism: Rhipicephalus sanguineus (assembly GCF_013339695.2). NCBI lineage: Eukaryota > Metazoa > Arthropoda > Arachnida > Ixodida > Ixodidae > Rhipicephalus > Rhipicephalus sanguineus. The sequence continues at coordinate 330,373,539 of NC_051176.1, read as the reverse complement.
CCACCGTTTGTAGTCCTGAGTGATGTTACTGTCACGTGACACTGCTCTGCTTTATCATCTCGGGTTTTTCCCCTCTCTTGGCAAGATTTTTAATATCGTAAAGAAGTTGAGGGTTTGATGGAAGGCCATCTGATCGGGATGAAACACGAGGCAATAATAGTAAAGACACCGACCAAAATAAAACTGAATAAAAGACGTTTCGGCTTCACTACAGAAGCCTTGTTCACTTAAGGGGAGACACGGGTCTTCTAGAACAAAAAATCGCCAAAAAATCGACTTTTTGAAATATTTTTTTTCGCAATCTAGACGTCCTAAAGAATCTATTGCTGCGATATTAACGCGTTCCGCCGAGTATTTATTTTGTTATTGCGCTCTAAAGAGAGCTTCATGATCGCTTTCGCTCGAAAACGCCCCCCGAAAACAGGCAAATTCGATGCCGTCGTCTGCGGTAACCGTTGGCCGCAGCGCGGCCATTTTGGAATCATTCGAGAGCTGAATTCTTCTACATTCCATTTCTAGCGAGGAAAACACCTCTAGGGTCTGGCGACTATGGAGCTGCACGCCACCGAAAAAGAGGAAATACTCGCACGGCATTGGCGCGTTTGTACCACGTGGGGTGAATCCTGCTCTCTGATTGGACGACCGGAGTTTCGTCTGCCCGACAATGCGAGACGCCTTGGTCAAAAATTGTTCGGACGCGACGATGGCTGGCGGGCGACGCAAGTTCGCGACGGCTCATGCCTACGGCAAAAAACGCAAGCGTCGGTCCTCGGATACCTAAAGCAGCATCGAGTGGATCGACGGCGACGAGCTCTGCGACATGCGCCAGCGGGTGTACGACATCCACCGAAGCTGCAGCGCGCAAGCGATGCCTGTGGCCAACGGCACGTCGAGGACAATGCGCGTCGACACGCTCCTTGTCTCAGAAACTGAGAAAGTGGCTATTGAGCATCGCGCAGAAGAGCAACGTCAGAAGCTGTCTTCATTGTCAGCTACCCGCCGAAAGCAGTCGCTTATCGGAGATTCCCCGGAAGCGGCGGGGTGCGGCACCGAGTTTACGCTGCTAAGCCTTCCGCTGCTGAACCAACTGCTTCGGTGCGCGAAGTGCGAATTCTGCTCCGGCCCTTTGAACGTTTCAAGAGGCGACCGTGAGTACGGAGTGGCAGTTAAAATTGTGGTGAACTGTGCCGTCTGTGGAGATGTCAGCACCGGATGGAGCTCGCCGAGAGCAGGGGGGAATGCGACCTGCAACCCATTCGAGGTGAATGTGCTTGCTGCTCGGGCAGTTATGAGCACGGGCAATGGGCAGACCGTGCTAAACGACATTTTCTCGGCGCTGAACGTTTCTCGTCGCGGTATGCACAACAAAACCTACCAAAACTACGTAAAAACAAAGATGAACCCTGCCGCCGTGAATGCATCCGCGGGCGTCATGAGTGAGTGCGCGACAGCTGTGAAGGCCATCTATTCGGAACTGAACTTCGGGAACCCCGGCAATATCGCAGTTTCATTTGAAGGGACTTGGCTCACTCGTGGACACCTGTCACACATTTGTGTGGGAACTGTGATCGAACTCTTTTCGGGATACGTGCTGGACTTCAAAGTTCTATCGAACTTCTGTTTGGGTTGCGAAATCGGCCCCAAGGACGGCGACCCACGATACAGTGAGTGGCGAGCTCGACATAAGTGCCAAAAAAACTCTTCGAGCAAGCCTGGCCAAATGGAGGTGGAGGCTGCCAAAATTCTGTTTGGCCGGTCTCTTGAAAAACATGGACTGCGTTACACAACGATGTTGTGCGACGGAGATAGCCGCGCTTTCAACAGCCTTCAGGAGGAGAAAGTGTATGGCTTTGTGCCCATCGAAAAGGAGGATTGTGTTAATCACATTCATAAACGAATGGGTGCTGCACTGAGAAGCCTCTTGCAGAAGAGCAAAGGGGAAGGTCGGCCAAGCCTCGGTGGCAAAGGCAAGCTCACTGTTGAGCTTGTTACAAAGCTTACGAATTATTACGGCTGGGCACTCAAGGCACACCAGGGAAACATTGAGATGGAGAATGCTGTCCTTGCCACGTACTATCATGTGACTTCCACAGATACAAAGCCACAACATTCACGGTGCCCAAAAGGCGAAGAATCATGGTGTGCACACAACAAGGCAGTGGCAAGGCAGCAGGCTCCTCCCAAGCACCGGTACAACCTCCCTGAATACGTTGCTGAAGCCCTCCTCCCAGTGTACACTCGCCTCTCAGATCGGAAGCTGTTGGAGCGCTGTCAACGAGGCAAAACTCAGAATTCAAATGAGAGCCTCCATTCAGTAATCTGGTCGCTTGTGCCAAAAACCAAACACGCCTCGCTCTTCACAGTCGAAACTGCTGTTGCGGAAGCAGTCGCCCGGTTCAATGCCGGAAAGAAACGTGCCTCTGAGGCCATTTTGAAGGAGCTGCATTTGAGTCAAGGCAGCACAGATGTTGAAAGGTGTCTAGAAAAGGACCAGCGGCGGCTAGCGGCATGTGACAAGAAGCATACCCGAGCAGAAAACTTCAGGAATGCCATGAAGAGGAGGCGTGTGAAAGAAAATGATAGTGATTATGTGCCTAATGGCTTCTAGAGCGAAAAGGACTTCCATCTGTTGCTTTTTAGTAGCAAGAAGAAACCTGTACCAAGTCTTCAAACTTCTTTTTGAGTTTTCTCAAAATCCGTTTTTCGCCTATGTGCTATACTGTTGCCCACAGTATCTTTTGATCTTGTGATCAGATTTGAATTATTCTTGTTGCAATTGAAAGCTTATGAGTTCCTATACACAATAACACTACTAAATTATGGACTTGGTCAAGAGAAAATTTTTATATGCTGATAAAACTGATAAAAATTTTCATGTTCCCAACCATTACATTACAGATGGCAATAACTTTTATAAAAATATAGCTAAAATTACAGTAATGGTTTAGTTGTGATCCTTGATTGCTCTAGAATATGGCCATATCAAGTTATCTAGGATATTCAATGATTAAATTGCAGAACAATTGGGCAATTTGATCATTCATTATTTATTTAATATCTCAAAAACTACTTGAGCTAAGAAAAAATGGATTGCATATCTGTTTATAGCAGGTTAAAATATACATTGCCTGAAAATTTCATTTGAATATGACAATAAACAAAAGTTTTTTTTAGAAGACCAGTGTCTTCCCTTAAATGGGCCGAAGGCAAGTTGCAGGGTCTTGTGTATTATATTCACACATGACGTAAGCAGCGCATGTACGATGGGGCGAGAGTGCCCTCACTTTAATTGAGCGCATGATGTGTTTTTTATATCTGCAACGACCCCAGATGAAGCCGCAATTTCAAGTTTCTTTCCTGGCTGATAAACTTGAAATTGTGCCTTTATCTGGAGTTGTTGGAGATACAAAAAACTAGCAACGCCGGATGCAGCCTCCCGTCGGATTTAATGACATTTAAACTGACTGAAAAGGCCGCCTCCACACGTCATCTACATGTGGCGGACCTTCGGAAATAAGTTTTGGTAGCATAAGTCTTCCCTGACTCCAAACAACAGCTCTCTAGTGAATAGCTGGTATAAATTTTGAGCAATTATTACCGCTCAACACTGTCCGTTTGTGAAGCTGACATCATAATTTGATATTTGACTTCCAAGGGTTCACTTGATTACAGAACTTGGATGCTAATGAAGCATAACAAAGAGCGGCACGCATTTCTCTCAAGTGCGTCAACCACAACACACATGTTTGTCCGCAAAACGGGCTGTCAAAAATCATTACATTGCCAAATCGGGAAAATTCAAACTGATTCTGAAAGTGCAGTGTCTGAGCTAACCACTAGGAGGTACTAGGTGCACGAAAAACAAATCCAAGATGCCAAAATCGCCAATTCATAGCGTCGGTCACCGGTGATCGATTTGAATAAGTGTGGTATCGAAAGAGGTAAGCTATAGTGGCTCATCCTATGCAGTGTTTACCAGTTAGTGCGTACCGTGATCACTTTTTGTGGGCTAAACGCCCCTCAGCTCGCAGTGTGGCTGACGCCATGCCGCAAAAGATCTTTTCTCTTTGGTGAGTGCAGAGACAGGTCAATCAACGATTGACTTCAGCGTAAATGCAGCGATGCCAAAGCACCAGTAATGCATGATGGCAGTGGGCAGCAAACGGGCCAGTACGACTTAACTGCTGACAGCCCTACTGCGATAAGCATCTTCAGATAACTGCTCGGTAGAGCATGTGGCATAGCACAGTTGTAAGCGTACTTGATGCTTTTAATAGGTGACTACCCAAATGTGCCACACCATTGTTCACTGCTGCCTCTTTGAGCAAGTGCACCGCACAAGGCGCGTAGCTTGCTGGAGCAAAAGCAGCTCACCATCACCGCACCTATGCACTATCAGGAGCAGAGTGGGTATGAAGAACACTCTCACTGTAAACACGTCCGTATAGTACAGCAAGCACCCTGGCAGTCATGGCATGAGCTTAGTAGGTGTCGTGCTGCGCACAACTAGCTAGCAACGATTGGCTCCACATGGCAGCAGATGCCACTTTTCAATGAGGTGGCAGAAATTCTCATACAGTAGCCTATCGTTTACACGTGCACACGCATTGGGGAAAGCCAAACATGTCATCAGCTTTTCTGCCACAGCCGCTACGTTCCAAGTCATCCTTTAGAAGTGCTCCTTGGTATCGCGACAATACGCTATGACACAATTGTACAAGAGAGTCGTAATTTGTCATTTTTTGTGAGGAGACGCAAATTTGCACTTGCATTTGGCGCATATGGGGTTCCCAACAGGTATTTGTACACATTCATGAGAGCTTAGTGCACGGGCACCGAAATGCCTAAAGTGTACTGGCAGGCCATCAGACCTACTTCGAACATGGCTGTGGTGATTTTGACCTCTTCAGCGCAGTAAAAAAAAAAAAAGCATGAACTCGTTTTGTAGGGCTGCCTAGTTTTTCAGAAAATTTTGTGGTTCCTAGAGAGTCTGGTATATCAGACGTTAACTGTAATTGAAGGGGCTTTCTTTTGTTCAAACAAAATTCCACTCCCCCAGGGATAAGATTTATTCCTTTAAAATGCCATTTTAGAATCTTAGAATCTTTGGAGTCCTTCTAAACCATTGAGTTTTTTTCCTCAAAGTTTCTGAAAAACCTTGTTCAGTATCGAACCTTTTTTATCTTTCAAAATTTTAGGCAGTTCCTGCCAAGTTCTCATAATCAGTCACTCTTTCTTATTGATGGTTTGATTTGTACACAAGAGTAAGTTTGAGCGCACTTATAGCAGTTCAAATGACCACACGGCTCTAGATCAAACTTCTAATGTACTATTGCGCTCAGTATAAGCTACATCACTCGAGTGCGTGGCCGAGCGCTCTGCAAGGTTGTACAGTGGCGCCAATCATGGCATATTTTCGAGTTATCGGGAGAGAGTTTGGCTGCTCGTGCAAGCGCGCATTGCCCCCGCTTGCTTGCTTTCACCCTCGAAGTGATCATTTGCGAAGCTGTTATCACCGCAGGGCAAAACAAGGGCGAGGGTGAAAGCAAGTGGAGGCGATGCGCGCTCGCAGGGACAGCCAAACTCTCTCCTAATAACTCGAAAATATGCCATAATCGGCGCCACTGTACAACCTTGCAGAGCGCTCGGCCACGTGCTAGCGTGATGTAGCTCATACTGAGCGCGATAGTACAGTAAAACCTCATTACAGTAAAAGCTCGTTAATTCGACACCCGTTAATTCGGAAATTCGGATAATTCGGACGGCTCTATTGGTCCCGGCCAAAGTGCATGTTAATCTATGGGACCAAACTTTCGTTAATTCGTCAGAATTGGGCTCCGCGCCGCTTAATTCGGACAAATTCTGACGGCTGCCGCTACACAAATGTGCGGTAAAGCAGCACTGGCACCACTGGAGCGAAACCGAAACTTGAGTGACATCGCCATCGTCATCAACTAGTGGGGGCGATCGCAGCGTCACCGAACGTCGGCGTCTTCTTTCCTCGCTCCACTACGGTCCCTAGAATATACTGGCTAGTCTGCCGTCTCCGCTCTCCGCCGCGTCCTCTCGGGGATGCCTGCGGCGGTGGCGCTGTGCGCAATCGGAGTTCCTTGAGCAGACGCCCCGCCCGCGACTCTCGCTTACGGGTGGGCTGGCGGAGCCGTTTACAACCGCGCTCTCGCGTTTGCTTACCTTTACACGTCGAAGGCCTGCGGTGTTTGCTTTTATTACAGAACGTGACATTGAGTACAAATAAGTAAGGAATACCTTAGCGCTAGTTAAAGTTGCAGAAGAGCACGAAGTCTGGCGTCACACAATTTTCCCAGTGATGACCACCATCCCTCAGTGCATCCGTCCTGCTTATCACTTCACGAGGCAGAATTGAGAGCCTCAGAATTTTAATCTCTATTGGTTCCTTGACATGGGTTTCGTCAGCGTCATTTAATTGCATCTTCTCGTCTTTAGCAGCTTAATTCTTTGCCGCTTTACTTCTCTTTTGCTGTTCAGTGATTTCGCGAAGAAGCGGAATCTAACTAAAATGCAGAACTTCATGAGGCTTTTTGTGATGAAATTGAATGTCCTTCACATCCCAGATGAGGCAAATCTGTTTTTTTTTCAAGAAAGCGCTGAAATCCACAATGCTCTTTTCATGCAGCTTACCTCACGCTGAAATAAGTGGTAACAGCTATTTTCAAGTTTGCAATAGCTGCTTTGAGAGGTCCGGAGGGGTATATCAGGCCTCCGTTATCAAAGTGCGCTGTGAATAGGGAGGCCTGATCACTCCCCGTAGCTGTGTTTCTGTGTGATGTGAGACATGTTGCACAAGTCTCGCACTGGTGTCTTCTTTAGTGTCTTACCCGCCACTAAACAGCAATGTAGTAAGTCAGC